>NW_027618169.1:0-83193 GCF_964187855.1 Myxine glutinosa | reverse complement strand
GTGGTTTCCTGCACCAACACAAGTGCGAAAAGTGGTTTTTCAACACTAACACAAGTGCGAAAAGTGGTTTTTCAACACTATCACAAGTGCAAAAAGTGGTTTTTCAACACTAACACAAGTGCGAAAAGTGTTTTTTCCACACTAATACAAGTGCAAAAGTGGTTTCCTGCACCAACACAAGTGCAAAAGTGGTTTTTCAACACTAACACAAGTGCGAAAAGTGGTTTTTCAACACTAACACAAGTGCGAAAAGTGGTTTTTCAACACTAACACAAGTGCGAAAAGTGGTTTTTCCACACTAATACAAGTGCAAAAGTGGTTTCCTGCACCAACACAAGTGCGAAAAGTGGTTTTTCAACACTAACACAAGTGCGAAAAGTGGTTTTTCAACACTAACACAAGTGCGAAAAGTGGTTTTTCCACACTAATACAAGTGCAAAAGTGGTTTCCTGCACCAACACAAGTGCGAAAAGTGGTTTTTCAACACTAACACAAGTGCGAAAAGTGGTTTTTCAACACTACCACAAGTGCGAAAAGTGGTTTTGCCACACTAATACAAGTGCGAAAGTGGTTTCCTGCACCAACACAAGTGCGAAAAGTGGTTTTTCCACACCAATACAAGTGCAAAAGTGGTTTCCTGCACCAACACAAGTGCGAAAAGTTTTTTTTCAACACTAACACAAGTGCGAAAAGTGGTTTTTCCACACCAATACAAGTGCAAATGTGGTTTCCTGCACCAACACAAGTGCGAAAAGTGGTTTTTCAACACTAACACAAGTGCGAAAAGTGGTTTTTCAACACTAACACAAGTGCGAAAAGTGGTTTTTCAACATTATCACAAGTGCAAAAAGTGTTTTTTCCACACTAATACAAGTGTAAAAGTGGTTTCCTGCACCAACACAAGTGCGAAAAGTGGTTTTTCAACACTAACACAAGTGCGAAAAGTGGTTTTTCAACACTAACACAAGTTCGAAAAGTGGTTTTTCCACACTAATACAAGTGCAAAAGTGGTTTCCTCCACCAACACAAGTGCGAAAAGTGGTTTTTCAACACTAACACAAGTGCGAAAAGTGGTTTTTCAACACTAATACAAGTGCAAAAGTGGTTTCCTGCACCAACACAAGTGCGAAAAGTGGTTTTTCAACACTAACACAAGTGCGAAAAGTGGTTTTTCCACACTAATACAAGTGCAAAAGTGGTTTCCTGCACCAACACAAGTGCGAAAAGTGGTTTTTCAACACTAACAAAAGTGCGAAAAGTGGTTTTTCAACACTAACACAAGTGCGAAAAGTGGTTTTTCAACACTAACACAAGTGCGAAAAGTGGTTTTTCAACACTAACACAAGTGCGAAAAGTGGTTTTTCAACACTAACACAAGTGCGAAAAGTGGTTTTTCCACACTAATACAAGTGCAAAAGTGGTTTCCTGCACCAACACAAGTGTGAAAAGTGGTTTTTCAACACTAACACAAGTGCGAAAAGTGGTTTTTCAACACTATCACAAGTGCAAAAAGTGGTTTTTCAACACTAACACAAGTGCGAAAAGTGGTTTTTCAACACTAACACAAGTGCGATAAGTGGTTTTTCAACAGTAACACAAGTGCGAAAAGTGTTTTTTCCACACTAATACAAGTGCAAAAGTGGTTTCCTGCACCAACACAAGTGCGAAAAGTGGTTTTTCAACACTAACACAAGTGCGAAAAGTGGTTTTTCCACACTAATACAAGTGCAAAAGTGGTTTTTCCACAATATCACAAGTGCGAAAAGTGGTTTCCTGCACCAACACAAGTGCGAAAAGTGGTTTTTCAACACTAACACAAGTGCGAAAAGTGGTTTTTCAACACTATCACAAGTGCAAAAAGTGTTTTTCCACACTAATACAAGTGCAAAAGTGGTTTCCTGCACCAACACAAGTGCGAAAAGTGGTTTTTCAACACTAACAAAAGTGCGAAAAGTGGTTTTTCAACATTATCACAAGTGCAAAAAGTGTTTTTTCCACACTAATACAAGTGCAAAAGTGGTTTCCTGCACCAACACAAGTGCGAAAAGTGGTTTTTCAACACTAACACAATTGCGAAAAGTGGTTTTTCAACACTAACACAAGTTCGAAAAGTGGTTTTTCCACACTAATACAAGTGCAAAAGTGGTTTCCTGCACCAACACAAGTGCGAAAAGTGGTTTTTCAACACTAACACAAGCGCAAAAAGTGGTTTTTCAACACTATCACAAGTGCAAAAAGTGTTTTTTCCACACTAATACAAGTGCAAAAGTGGTTTCCTCCACCAACACAAGTGCAAAAAGTGGTTTTTCAGCACTAACACAAGTGCGAAAAGTGGTTTTTCAACACTAATACAAGTGCAAAAGTGGTTTCCTGCACCAACACAAGTGCGAAAAGTGGTTTTTCAACACTAACACAAGTGCGAATAGTGGTTTTTCCACACTAATACAAGTGCAAAAGTGGTTTCCTGCACCAACACAAGTGCGAAAAGTGGTTTTTCAACACTAACACAAGTGCGAAAAGTGGTTTTTCAACACTATCACAAGTGCAAAAAGTGTTTTTTCCACACTAATACAAGTACAAAAGTGGTTTCCTCCACCAACACAAGTGCGAAAAGTGGTTTTTCAACACTAACACAAGTGCGAAAAGTGGTTTTTCAACACTAATGCAAGTGCAAAAGTGGTTTCCTGCACCAACACAAGTGCGAAAAGTGGTTTTTCAACACTAACACAAGTGCGAATAGTGGTTTTTCCACACTAATACAAGTGCAAAAGTGGTTTCCTGCACCAACACAAGTGCGAAAAGTGGTTTTTCAACACTAACAAAAGTGCGAAAAGTGGTTTTTCAACACTAACACAAGTGCGAAAATTGGTTTTTCAACACTAACACAAGTGCGAAAAGTGGTTTTTCAAGACTAACACAAGTGCGAAAAGTGGTTTTTCAACACTAACACAAGTGCGAAAAGTGGTTTTTCCACACTAATTCAAGTGCAAAAGTGGTTTCATGCACCAACACAAGTGTGAAAAGTGGTTTTTCAACACTAACACAAGTGCAAAAAGTGGTTTTTCAACACTAACACAAGTGCGAAAAGTGGTTTTTCAACACTAACACAAGTGCGAAAAGTGTTTTTTCCACACTAATACAAGTGCAAAAGTGGTTTCCTGCACCAACACAAGTGCGAAAAGTGGTTTTTCAACACTAACACAAGTGCGAAAAGTGGTTTTTCCACACTAATACAAGTGCAAAAGTGGTTTTTCCACACTATCACAAGTGCGAAAAGTGGTTTCCTGCACCAACACAAGTGCGAAAAGTGGTTTTTCAACACTAACACAAGTGCGAAAAGTGGTTTTTTCAACACTATCACAAGTGCAAAAAGTGTTTTTTCCACACTAATACAAGTGCAAAAGTGGTTTCCTGCACCAACACAAGTGCGAAAAGTGGTTTTTCAACACTAACACAAGTGCGAAAAGTGGTTTTTCAACACTAACACAAGTGCGAAAAGTGGTTTTTCAAGACTATCACAAGTGCAAAAAGTGTTTTTTCCACACTAATACAAGTGCAAAAGTGGTTTCCTGCACCAACACAAGTGCGAAAAGTGGTTTTTCAACACTAACACAATTGCAAAAAGTGGTTTTTCAACACTATCACAAGTGCAAAAAGTGGTTTTTCCACACTAATACAAGTGCAAAAGTGGTTTCCTGCACCAACACAAGTGCGAAAAGTGGTTTTTCAACACTAACACAAGTGTGAAAAGTGGTTTTTCAACACTAACACAAGTGCGAAAAGTGGTTTTTCCACACTATCACATGTGCGAAAAGTGGTTTCCTGCACCAACACTAGTGCGAAAAGTGGTTTTTCAACACTAACGCAAGTGCGAAAATTGGTTTTTCAACACTATCACAAGTGTGAAAAGTGGTTTTTCAACACTAACACAAGTGCAAAAAGTGGTTTTTCAACACTAACACAAGTGCGATAAGTGGTTTTTCAACACTATCACAAGTGCAAAAAGTGGTTTTTCCACACTAATACAAGTGCAAAAGTGGTTTCCTGCACCAACACATGTGCGAAAAGTGGTTTTTCAACACTAACACAATTGCAAAAAGTGGTTTTTCAACACTATCACAAGTGCAAAAAGTGGTTTTTCCACACTAATACAAGTGCAAAAGTGGTTTCCTGCACCAACACAAGTGCGAAAAGTGGTTTTTCAACACTAACACAAGTGTGAAAAGTGGTTTTTCAACACTAACACAAGTGCGAAAAGTGGTTTTTCCACACTATCACATGTGCGAAAAGTGGTTTCCTGCACCAACACTAGTGCGAAAAGTGGTTTTTCAACACTAACGCAAGTGAGAAAAGTGGTTTTTCAACACTAATACAAGTGCAAAAGTGGTTTCCTGCACCAACACAAGTGCGAAAAGTGGTTTTTCAACACTAACACAAGTGCGAAAAGTGGTTTTTCCACACTAATACAAGTGCAAAAGTGGTTTCCTGCACCAACACAAGTGCGAAAAGTGGTTTTTCAACACTAACAAAAGTGCGAAAAGTGGTTTTTCAACACTAACACAAGTGCGAAAAGTGGTTTTTCAACACTAACACAAGTGCGAAAAGTGGTTTTTCAACACTAACACAAGTGCGAAAAGTGGTTTTTCCACACTAATACAAGTGCAAAAGTGGTTTCCTGCACCAACACAAGTGCGAAAAGTGGTTTTTCAACACTAACAAAAGTGCGAAAAGTGGTTTTTCAACACTAACACAAGTGCGAAAAGTGGTTTTTCAACACTAACACAAGTGCGAAAAGTGGTTTTTCAACACTAACACAAGTGCGAAAAGTGGTTTTTCAACACTATCACAAGTGCGAAAAGTGGTTTTTCAACACTAACACAAGTGCGAAAAGTGGTTTTTCAACACTAACACAAGTGTGAAAAGTGGTTTTTCAACACTAACACAAGTGCGATAAGTGGTTTTTCAACAGTAACACAAGTGCGAAAAGTGTTTTTTCCACACTAATACAAGTGCAAAAGTGGTTTCCTGCACCAACACAAGTGCGAAAAGTGGTTTTTCAACACTAACACAAGTGCGAAAAGTGGTTTTTCAACACTATCACAAGTGCAAAAAGTGTTTTTCCACACTAATACAAGTGCAAAAGTGGTTTCCTGCACCAACACAAGTGCGAAAAGTGGTTTTTCAACACTAACAAAAGTGCGAAATGTGGTTTTTCAACATTATCACAAGTGCAAAAAGTGTTTTTTCCACACTAATACAAGTGCAAAAGTGGTTTCCTGCACCAACACAAGTGCGAAAAGTGGTTTTTCAACACTAACACAAGTGCGAAAAGTGGTTTTTCCACACTAATACAAGTGCAAAAGTGGTTTTTCCACACTATCACAAGTGCGAAAAGTGGTTTCCTGCACCAACACAAGTGCGAAAAGTGGTTTTTCAACACTAACACAAGTGCGAAAAGTGGTTTTTTCAACACTATCACAAGTGCAAAAAGTGTTTTTTCCACACTAATACAAGTGCAAAAGTGGTTTCCTGCACCAACACAAGTGCGAAAAGTGGTTTTTCAACACTAACACAAGTGCGAAAAGTGGTTTTTCAACACTAACACAAGTGCGAAAAGTGGTTTTTCAACACTATCACAAGTGCAAAAAGTGTTTTTTCCACACTAATACAAGTGCAAAAGTGGTTTCCTGCACCAACACAAGTGCGAAAAGTGGTTTTTCAACACTAACACAATTGCAAAAAGTGGTTTTTCAACACTATCACAAGTGCAAAAAGTGGTTTTTCCACACTAATACAAGTGCAAAAGTGGTTTCCTGCACCAACACAAGTGCGAAAAGTGGTTTTTCAACACTAACACAAGTGTGAAAAGTGGTTTTTCAACACTAACAGAAGTGCGAAAAGTGGTTTTTCCACACTATCACATGTGCGAAAAGTGGTTTCCTGCACCAACACTAGTGCGAAAAGTGGTTTTTCAACACTAACGCAAGTGCGAAAATTGGTTTTTCAACACTATCACAAGTGTGAAAAGTGGTTTTTCAACACTAACACAAGTGCAAAAAGTGGTTTTTCAACACTAACACAAGTGCGATAAGTGGTTTTTCAACACTATCACAAGTGCAAAAAGTGGTTTTTCCACACTAATACAAGTGCAAAAGTGGTTTCCTGCACCAACACAAGTGCGAAAAGTGGTTTTTCAACACTAACACAATTGCAAAAAGTGGTTTTTCAACACTATCACAAGTGCAAAAAGTGGTTTTTCCACACTAATACAAGTGCAAAAGTGGTTTCCTGCACCAACACAAGTGCGAAAAGTGGTTTTTCAACACTAACACAAGTGTGAAAAGTGGTTTTTCAACACTAACACAAGTGCAAAAGTGGTTTCCTGCACCAACACAAGTGCGAAAAGTGGTTTTTCAACACTAACACAAGTGCGAAAAGTGGTTTTTCCACACTAATACAAGTGCAAAAGTGGTTTCCTGCACCAACACAAGTGCGAAAAGTGGTTTTTCAACACTAACAAAAGTGCGAAAAGTGGTTTTTCAACACTAACACAAGTGCGAAAAGTGGTTTTTCAACACTAACACAAGTGCGAAAAGTGGTTTTTCAACACTAACACAAGTGCGAAAAGTGGTTTTTCCACACTAATACAAGTGCAAAAGTGGTTTCCTGCACCAACACAAGTGCGAAAAGTGGTTTTTCAACACTAACAAAAGTGCGAAAAGTGGTTTTTCAACACTAACACAAGTGCGAAAAGTGGTTTTTCAACACTAACACAAGTGCGAAAAGTGGTTTTTCAACACTAACACAAGTGCGAAAAGTGGTTTTTCCACACTAATACAAGTGCAAAAGTGGTTTCCTGCACCAACACAAGTGTGAAAAGTGGTTTTTCAACATTAACACAAGTGCGAAAAGTGGTTTTTCAACACTATCACAAGTGCAAAAAGTGGTTTTTCAACACTAACACAAGTGCGAAAAGTGGTTTTTCAACACTAACACAAGTGCGATAAGTGGTTTTTCAACAGTAACACAAGTGCGAAAAGTGTTTTTTCCACACTAATACAAGTGCAAAAGTGGTTTCCTGCACCAACACAAGTGCGAAAAGTGGTTTTTCAACACTAACACAAGTGCGAAAAGTGGTTTTTCAACACTATCACAAGTGCAAAAAGTGTTTTTCCACACTAATACAAGTGCAAAAGTGGTTTCCTGCACCAACACAAGTGCGAAAAGTGTTTTTTCAACACTAACAAAAGTGCGAAATGTGGTTTTTCAACATTATCACAAGTGCAAAAAGTGTTTTTTCCACACTAATACAAGTGCAAAAGTGGTTTCCTGCACCAACACAAGTGCGAAAGGTGGTTTTTCAACACTAACACAATTGCGAAAAGTGGTTTTTCAACACTAACACAAGTTCGAAAAGTGGTTTTTCCACACTAATACAAGTGCAAAAGTGGTTTCCTGCACCAACACAAGTGCGAAAAGTGGTTTTTCAACACTAACACAAGCGCGAAAAGTGGTTTTACAACACTATCACAAGTGCAAAAAGTGTTTTTTCCACACTAATACAAGTGCAAAAGTGGTTTCCTCCACCAACACAAGTGCAAAAAGTGGTTTTTCAACACTAACACAAGTGCGAAAAGTGGTTTTTCAACACTAATACAAGTGCAAAAGTGGTTTCCTGCACCAACACAAGTGCAAAAAGTGGTTTTTCAACACTAACACAAGTGCGAATAGTGGTTTTTCCACACTAATACAAGTGCAAAAGTGGTTTCCTGCACCAACACAAGTGCGAAAAGTGGTTTTTCAACACTAACACAAGTGCGAAAAGTGGTTTTTCAACACTATCACAAGTGCAAAAAGTGTTTTTTCCACACTAATACAAGTGCAAAAGTGGTTTCCTCCACCAACACAAGTGCGAAAAGTGGTTTTTCAACACTAACACAAGTGCGAAAAGTGGTTTTTCAACACTAACACAAGTGCAAAAGTGGTTTCCTGCACCAACACAAGTGCGAAAAGTGGTTTTTCAACACTAACACAAGTGCGAAAAGTGGTTTTTCAACACTAACACAAGTGCGAAAAGTGGTTTTTCAACACTATCACAAGTGCAAAAAGTGTTTTTTCCATACTAATACAAGTGCAAAAGTGGTTTCCTGCACCAACACAAGTGCGAAAAGTGGTTTTTCAACACTAACACAAGTGCGAAAAGTGGTTTTTCAACACTAACACAAGTGCGAAAAGTGGTTTTTCAACACGATCACAAGTGCAAAAAGTGTTTTTTCCACACTAATACAAGTGCAAAAGTGGTTTCCTGCACCAACACAAGTGCGAAAAGTGGTTTTTCAACGCTAACACAAGTGCGAAAAGTGGTTTTTCAACACTAACACAAGTGCGAAAAGTGGTTTTTCCACACTAATACAAGTGCAAAAGTGGTTTCCTGCACCAACACAAGTGCGAAAAGTGGTTTTTCAACACTAACACAAGTGCAAAAAGTGTTTTTTCAACACTAACACAAGTGCAAAAAGTGTTTTTTCCACACCAATACAAGTGCAAAAGTGGTTTCCTGCACCAACACAAGTGCGAAAAGTGGTTTTTCAACACTAACACAAGTGCGAAAAGTGGTTTTTCCACACTAATACAAGTGCAAAAGTGGTTTCCTGCACCAACACAAGTGCGAAAAGTGGTTTTTCAACACTAACAAAAGTGCGAAAAGTGGTTTTTCAACACTAACACAAGTGCGAAAAGTGGTTTTTCAACAGTAACACAAGTGCGAAAAGTGGTTTTTCAACACTAACACAAGTGCGAAAAGTGGTTTTTCAACACTAACACAAGTGCGAAAAGTGGTTTTTCAACACTAACACAAGTGCGAAAAGTGGTTTTTTCCCACACTAATACAAGTGCAAAAGTGGTTTCCTGCACCAACACAAGTGCGAAAAGTGGTTTTTCAACACTAACACAAGTGCGAAAAGTGTTTTTTCAACACTAACACAAGTGCGAAAAGTGGTTTTTCCACACTAATACAAGTGCAAAAGTGGTTTCCTGCACCAACACAAGTGCGAAAAGTGGTTTTTCAACACTAACACAAGTGCGAAAACTGGTTTTTCAACACTATCACAAGTGCAAAAAGTGTTTTTTCCACACTAATACAAGTGCAAAAGTGGTTTCCTGCACCAACACAAGTGCGAAAAGTGGTTTTTCAACACTAACACAAGTGCGAAAAGTGGTTTTTCAACACTAACACAAGTGCGAAAAGTGGTTTTTCCACACTAATACAAGTGCAAAAGTGGTTTTTCAACACTAACACAAGTGTGAAAAGTGGTTTTTCCACACAAATACAAGTGCAAAAGTGGTTTCCTGCACCACACAAGTGCGAAAAGTGGTTTTTCAACACTAACACAAGTGCGAAAAGTGGTTTTTCAACACTATCACAAGTGCAAAAAGTGTTTTTTCCACACTAATACAAGTGCAAAAGTGGTTTCCTGCACCAACACAATTGCGAAAAGTGGTTTTTCAACACTAACACAAGTGCGAAAAGTGGTTTTTCAACACAAACACAAGTGCGAAAAGTGTTTTTTCCACACTAATACAAGTGCAAAAGTGGTTTCCTGCACCAACACAAGTGCGAAAAGTGGTTTTTCAACACTATCTCAAGTGCAAAAAGTATTTTTTCCACACTAATACAAGTGCAAAAGTGGTTTCCTGCATCAACACAAGTGCAAAAAGTGTTTTTTCAACACTAACACAAGTGCGAAAAGTGGTTTTTCAACACTAACACAAGTGCGAAAAGTGGTTTTTCCACACTAATACAAGTGCAAAAGTGGTTTCCTGCACCAACACAAGTGCGAAAAGTGGTTTTTCAACACTAACACAAGTGCGAAAAGTGGTTTTTCAACACTATCGCAAGTGCAAAAAGTCTTTTTTCCACACTAATACAAGTGCAAAAGTGGTTTCCTGCACCAACACAAGTGCGAAAAGTGGTTTTTCAACACTAACACAAGTGCGAAAAGTGGTTTTTCAACATTATCACAAGTGCAAAAAGTGTTTTTTCCACACTAATACAAGTGCAAAAGTGGTTTCCTGCACCAACACAAGTGCGAAAAGTGGTTTTTCAACACTAACACAAGTGCGAAAAGTGGTTTTTCAACACTATCACAAGTGCAAAAAGTGTTTTTTCCACACTAATACAAGTGCAAAAGTGGTTTCCTGCACCAACACAAGTGCGAAAAGTGGTTTTTCAACACTAACACAAGTGCGAAAATTGGTTTTTCAATACTAACACAAGTGCGACAAGTGGTTTTTCAACACTATCACAAGTGCAAAAAATGCTTTTTCCACACTAATACAAGTGCAAAAGTGGTTTCCTGCACCAACACAAGTGCGAAAAGTGGTTTTTCAACACTAACACAAGTGCAAAAAGTGGTTTTTCAACACTAACACAAGTGTGAAAAGTGGTTTTTCCACACTAATACAAGTGCAAAAGTGGTTTCCTGCACCAACACAAGTGCGAAAAGTGGTTTTTCAACACTAACACAAGTGCGAAAAGTGGTTTTTCAACACCAACACAAGTGCAAAAAGTGGTTTTTCAACACTAACACAAGTGCGAAAAGTGGTTTTTCAACACTAACACAAGTGCGAAAAGTGGTTTTTCAACACTAACACAAGTGCGAAAAGTGGTTTTTCAACGCGAACACAAGTGCGAAAAGTGTTTTTTCAACACTATCACAAGTGCAAAAAGTGTTTTTTCCACACTAATACAAGTGCAAAAGTGGTTTCCTGCACCAACACAAGTGCGAAAAGTGGTTTTTCAACACTAACACAAGTGCGAAAAGTGGTTTTTCAACACTAACACAAGTGCGAAAAGTGGTTTTTCAACACTATCACAAGTGCAAAAAGTGTTTTTTCCACACTAATACAAGTGCAAAAGTGGTTTCCTGCACCAACACAAGTGCGAAAAGTGGTTTTTCAACACTAACACAAGTGCGAAAAGTGGGTTTTCAATACTAACACAAGTGCGACAAGTGGTTTTTCAACACTATCACAAGTGCAAAAAGTGTTTTTTCCACACTAATACAAGTGCAAAAGTGGTTTCCTGCATCAACACAAGTGCGAAAAGTGGTTTTTCAACACTAACACAAGTGCAAAAAGTGGTTTTTCAACACTAACACAAGTGTGAAAAGTGGTTTTTCCACACTAATACAAGTGCAAAAGTGGTTTCCTGCACCAACACAAGTGCGAAAAGTGGTTTTTCAACACTAACACAAGTGCGAAAAGTGGTTTTTCAACACTATCACAAGTGCAAAAAGTGTTTTTTCCACACTAATACAAGTGCAAAAGTGGATTCCTGCACCAACACAATTGCGAAAAGTGGTTTTTCAACACTAACACAAGTGCGAAAAGTGGTTTTTCAACACAAACACAAGTGCGAAAAGTGTTTTTTCCACACTAATACAAGTGCAAAAGTGGTTTCCTGCATCAACACAAGTGCGAAAAGTGGTTTTTCAACACTAACACAAGTGCGAAAAGTGGTTTTTCAACACTAACACAAGTGCGAAAAGTGGTTTTTCAACACTAATACATTGCAAAAGTGGTTTCCTGCACCAACACAAGTGCGAAAAGTGGTTTTTCAACACTAACACAAGTGCGAAAAGTGGTTTTTCAACACTATCACAAGTGCAAAAAGTCTTTTTTCCACACTAATACAAGTGCAAAAGTGGTTTCCTGCACCAACACAAGTGCGAAAAGTGGATTTTCAACACGAACACAAGTGCGAAAAGTGGTTTTTCAACATTATCACAAGTCCAAAAAGTGTTTTTTCCACACTAATACAAGTGCAAAAGTGGTTTCCTGCACCAACACAAGTGCGAAAAGTGCTTTTTAAACACTAACACAAGTGCAAAAAGTGGTTTTTCAACAATATCACAAATGCAAAAAGTGATTTTTTCTAAACAAATACAAGTGGAAAAGTGGTTTCCTGCACCAACACAAGTGCGAAAAGTGGTTTTTCAACACTAACACAAGTGCGAAAAGTGGTTTTTCAACACTATCACAAGTGCAAAAAGTGTTTTTTCCACACTAATACAAGTGCAAAAGTGGTTTCCTGCACCAACGCAAGTGCGAAAAGTGGTTTTTCAACACTAACACAAGTGCGAAAAGTGGTTTTTCAACACTAACACAAGTGCGAAAAGTGGTTTTTCAACACTAACACAAGTGCGAAAAGTGTTTTTTCCACACTAATACAAGTGCAAAAGTGGTTTCCTGCACCAACACAAGTGCGAAAAGTGGTTTTTCAACACTGGCACAAGTGCGAAAAGTGGTTTTTCAACACTAACACAAGTGCGAAAAGTGGTTTTTCAACACTACCACAAGTGCGAAAAGTGGTTTTGCCACACTAATACAAGTGCGAAAGTGGTTTCCTGCACCAACACAAGTGCGAAAAGTGGTTTTTCCACACCAATACAAGTGCAAAAGTGGTTTCCTGCACCAACACAAGTGCGAAAAGTTTTTTTTCAACACTAACACAAGTGTGAAAAGTGGTTTTTCCACACCAATACAAGTGCAAATGTGGTTTCCTGCACCAACACAAGTGCGAAAAGTGGTTTTTCAACACTAACACAAGTGCGAAAAGTGGTTTTTCAACACTAACACAAGTGCGAAAAGTGGTTTTTCAACACTAACACAAGTGCGAAAAGTGGTTTTTCAACATTATCACAAGTGCAAAAAGTGTTTTTTCCACACTAATACAAGTGCAAAATTGGTTTCCTGCACCAACACAAGTGCGAAAAGTGGTTTTTCAACACTAACACAATTGCGAAAAGTGGTTTTTCAACACTAACACAAGTTCGAAAAGTGGTTTTTCCACACTAATACAAGTGCAAAAGTGGTTTCCTGCACCAACACAAGTGCGAAAAGTGGTTTTTCAACACTAACACAAGTGCGAAAAGTGGTTTTTCAACACTATCACAAGTGCAAAAAGTGTTTTTTCCACACTAATACAAGTGCAAAAGTGGTTTCCTCCACCAACACAAGTGCGAAAAGTGGTTTTTCAACACTAACACAAGTGCGAAAAGCGGTTTTTCAACACTAACACAAGTGCGAAAAGTGGTTTTTCCACACTAATACAAGTGCAAAAGTGGTTTCCTGCACCAACACAAGTGTGAAAAGTGGTTTTTCAACACTAACACAAGTGCAAAAAGTGGTTTTTCAACACTAACACAAGTGCGAAAAGTGGTTTTTCAACACGATCACAAGTGCAAAAAGTGTTTTTTCCACACTAATACAAGTGCAAAAGTGGTTTCCTGCACCAACACAAGTGCGAAAAGTGGTTTTTCAACGCTAACACAAGTGCGAAAAGTGGTTTTTCAACACTAACACAAGTGCGAAAAGTGGTTTTTCCACACTAATACAAGTGCAAAAGTGTTTTTTCAACACTAACACAAGTGCAAAAAGTGTTTTTTCCACACCAATACAAGTGCAAAAGTGGTTTCCTGCACCAACACAAGTGCGAAAAGTGGTTTTTCAACACTAACACAAGTGCGAAAAGTGTTTTTTCCACACTAATACAAGTGCAAAAGTGGTTTCCTGCACCAACACAAGTGCGAAAAGTGGTTTTTCAACACTAACAAAAGTGCGAAAAGTGGTTTTTCAACACTAACACAAGTGCGAAAAGTGGTTTTTCAACAGTAACACAAGTGTGAAAAGTGGTTTTTCAACACTAACACAAGTGCGAAAAGTGGTTTTTCAACACTAACACAAGTGCGAAAAGTAGTTTTTCAACACTAACACAAGTGCGAAAAGTGGTTTTTTCCCACACTAATACAAGTGCAAAAGTGGTTTCCTGCACCAACACAAGTGCGAAAAGTGGTTTTTCAACACTAACACAAGTGCGAAAAGTGTTTTTTCAACACTAACACAAGTGCGAAAAGTGGTTTTTCCACACTAATACAAGTGGAAAAGTGGTTTCCTGCACCAACACAAGTGCGAAAAGTGGTTTTTCAACACTAACACAAGTGCGAAAAGTGTTTTTTCCACACTAATACAAGTGCAAAAGTGGTTTCCTGCACCAACACAAGTGCGAAAAGTGGTTTTTCAACACTAACACAAGTGCGAAAAGTGGTTTTTCAACACTAACACAAGTGCGAAAAGTGGTTTTTCCACACTAATACAAGTGCAAAAGTGGTTTTTCAACACTAACACAAGTGTGAAAAGTGGTTTTTCCACACAAATACAAGTGCAAAAGTGGTTTCCTGCACCAACACAAGTGCGAAAAGTGGTTTTTCAACACTAACACAAGTGCGAAAAGTGGTTTTTCAACACTATCACAAGTGCAAAAAGTGTTTTTTCCACACTAATACAAGTGCAAAAGTGGTTTCCTGCACCAACACAATTGCGAAAAGTGGTTTTTCAACACTAACACAAGTGCGAAAAGTGGTTTTTCAACACAAACACAAGTGCGAAAAGTGTTTTTTCCACACTAATACAAGTGCAAAAGTGGTTTCCTGCACCAACACAACTGCGAAAAGTGGTTTTTCAACACTATCTCAAGTGCAAAAAGTATTTTTTTCCACACTAATACAAGTGCAAAAGTGGTTTCCTGCATCAACACAAGTGCAAAAAGTGGTTTTTCAACACTAACACAAGTGCGAAAAGTGGGTTTTCAACACGAACACAAGTGCGAAAAGTGGTTTTCCACACTAATACAAGTGCAAAAGTGGTTTCCTGCACCAACACAAGTGCGAAAAGTGGTTTTTCAACACTAACACAAGTGCGAAAAGTGGTTTTTCAACACTATCACAAGTGCAAAAAGTCTTTTTTCCACACTAATACAAGTGCAAAAGTGGTTTCCTGCACCAACACAAGTGCGAAAAGTGGTTTTTCAACACTAACACAAGTGCGAAAAGTGGTTTTTCAACATTATCACAAGTGCAAAAAGTGTTTTTTCCACACTAATACAAGTGCAAAAGTGGTTTCCTGCACCAACACAAGTGCGAAAAGTGGTTTTTCAACACTAACACAAGTGCGAAAAGTTGTTTTTCAACACTATCACAAGTGCAAAAAGTGTTTTTTCCACACTAATACAAGTGCAAAAGTGGTTTCCTGCACCAACACAAGTGCGAAAAGTGGTTTTTCAACACTAACACAAGCGCAAAAAGTGGTTTTTCAACACTATCACAAGTGCAAAAAGTGTTTTTTCCACACTAATACAAGTGCAAAAGTGGTTTCCTCCACCAACACAAGTGCAACAAGTGGTTTTTCAACACTAACACAAGTGCGAAAAGTGGTTTTTCAACACTAATACAAGTACAAAAGTGGTTTCCTGCACCAACACAAGTGCGAAAAGTGGTTTTTCAACACTAACACAAGTGCGAATAGTGGTTTTTCCACACTAATACAAGTGCAAAAGTGGTTTCCTGCACCAACACAAGTGCGAAAAGTGGTTTTTCAACACTAACACAAGTGCGAAAAGTGGTTTTTCAACACTATCACAAGTGCAAAAAGTGTTTTTTCCACACTAATACAAGTGCAAAAGTGGTTTCCTCCACCAACACAAGTGCGAAAAGTGGTTTTTCAACACTAACACAAGTGCGAAAAGTGGTTTTTCAACACTAATACAAGTGCAAAAGTGGTTTCCTGCACCAACACAAGTGCGAATAGTGGTTTTTCCACACTAATACAAGTGCAAAAGTGGTTTCCTGCACCAACACAAGTGCGAAAATTGGTTTTTCAACACTAACACAAGTGCGAAAAGTGGTTTTTCAACACTATCACAAGTGCAAAAAGTGTTTTTTCCACACTAATACAAGTGCAAAAGTGGTTTCCTCACCAACACAAGTGCGAAAAGTGGTTTTTCAACACTAACACAAGTGCGAAAAGTGGTTTTTCAACACTAATACAAGTGCAAAAGTGGTTTCCTGCACCAACACAAGTGCGAAAAGTGGTTTTTCAACACTAACACAAGTGCGAATAGTGGTTTTTCCACACTAATACAAGTGCAAAAGTGGTTTCCTGCACCAACACCAAGTGCGAAAAGTGGTTTTTCAACACTAACAAAAGTGCGAAAAGTGGTTTTTCAACACTAACACAAGTGCGAAAAGTGGTTTTTCAACACTAACACAAGTGCGAAAAGTGGTTTTTCAACACTAACACAAGTGCGAAAAGTGGTTTTTCAACACTAACACAAGTGCGAAAAGTGGTTTTTCCACACTAATACAAGTGCAAAAGTGGTTTTATGCACCAACACAAGTGTGAAAAGTGGTTTTTCAACACTAACACAAGTGCAAAAAGTGGTTTTTCAACACTAACACAAGTGCGAAAAGTGGTTTTTCAACACTAACACTAGTGCGATAAGTGGTTTTTCAACAGTAACACAAGTGCGAAAAGTGTTTTTTCCACACTAATACAAGTGCAAAAGTGGTTTCCTGCACCAACACAAGTGCGAAAAGTGGTTTTTTCAACACTAACACAAGTGCGAAAAGTGGTTTTTCCACACTAATACAAGTGCAAAAGTGGTTTTTCCACACTATCACAAGTGCGAAAAGTGGTTTCCTGCACCAACACAAGTGCGAAAAGTGGTTTTTCAACACTAACACAAGTGCGAAAAGTGGTTTTTCAACACTATCACAAGTGCAAAAAGTGTTTTTTCCACACTAATACAAGTGCAAAAGTGGTTTCCTGCACCAACACAAGTGCGAAAAGTGGTTTTTCAACACTAACACAAGTGCGAAAAGTGGTTTTTCAACACTAACACAAGTGCGAAAAGTGGTTTTTCAACACGTGCAAAAGTGGCAAAAGTGTGATAGTTTTCACACTGTGATTTTCACACTTTTCATGGCAAAAGTGTGATAGTTTTCAACACTATCACAAGTGCAAAAAGTGTTTTTTCCACACTAATACAAGTGCAAAAGTGGTTTCCTGCACCAACACAAGTGCGAAAAGTGGTTTTTCAACACTAACACAATTGCAAAAAGTGGTTTTTCAACACTATCACAAGTGCAAAAAGTGGTTTTTCCACACTAATACAAGTGCAAAAGTGGTTTCCTGCACCAACACAAGTGCGAAAATGTGGTTTTTCAACACTAACACAAGTGTGAAAAGTGGTTTTTCAACACTAACACAAGTGCGAAAAGTGGTTTTTCCACACTATCACATGTGCGAAAAGTGGTTTCCTGCACCAACACTAGTGCGAAAAGTGGTTTTTCAACACTAACGCAAGTGCGAAAAGTGGTTTTTCAACACTATCACAAGTGTGAAAAGTGGTTTTTCAACACTAACACAAGTGCGAAAAGTGGTTTTTCAACACTATCACAAGTGCAAAAAGTGTTTTTCCACACTAATACAAGTGCAAAAGTGGTTTCCTGCACCAACACAAGTGCGAAAAGTGGTTTTTCAACACTAACAAAAGTGCGAAAAGTGGTTTTTCAACATTATCACAAGTGCAAAAAGTGTTTTTTCCACACTAATACAAGTGCAAAAGTGGTTTCCTGCACCAACACAAGTGCGAAAGGTGGTTTTTCAACACTAACACAATTGCGAAAAGTGGTTTTTCAACACTAACACAAGTTCGAAAAGTGGTTTTTCCACACTAATACAAGTGCAAAAGTGGTTTCCTGCACCAACACAAGTGCGAAAAGTGGTTTTTCAACACTAACACAAGCGCGAAAAGTGGTTTTACAACACTATCACAAGTGCAAAAAGTGTTTTTTCCACACTAATACAAGTGCAAAAGTGGTTTCCTCCACCAACGCAAGTGCAAAAAGTGGTTTTTCAACACTAACACAAGTGCGAAAAGTGGTTTTTCAACACTAATACAAGTGCAAAAGTGGTTTCCTGCACCAACACAAGTGCGAAAAGTGTTTTTTCAACACTAACACAAGTGCGAATAGTGGTTTTTCCACACTAATACAAGTGCAAATGTGGTTTCCTGCACCAACACAAGTGCGAAAAGTGGTTTTTCAACACTAACACAAGTGCGAAAAGTGGTTTTTCAACACTATCACAAGTGCAAAAAGTGTTTTTTCCACACTAATACAAGTGCAAAAGTGGTTTCCTCCACCAACACAAGTGCGAAAAGTGGTTTTTCAACACTAACACAAGTGCGAAAAGTGGTTTTTCAACACGAATACAAGTGCAAAAGTGGTTTCCTGCACCAACACAAGTGCGGAAGTGGTTTTTCAACACTAACACAAGTGCGAAAAGTGGTTTTTCAACACTAACACAAGTGCGAAAAGTGGTTTTTCAACACTATCACAAGTGCAAAACGTGTTTTTTCCACACTAATACAAGTGCAAAAGTGGTTTCCTGCACCAACACAAGTGCGAAAAGTGGTTTTTCAACACTAACACAAGTGCGAAAAGTGGTTTTTCAACACTAACACAAGTGCGAAAAGTGGTTTTTCAACACGATCACAAGTGCAAAAAGTGTTTTTTCCACACTAATACAAGTGCAAAAGTGGTTTCCTGCACCAACACAAGTGCGAAAAGTGGTTTTTCAATGCTAACACAAGTGTGAAAAGTGGTTTTTCAACACTAACACAAGTGCGAAAAGTGGTTTTTCCACACTAATACAAGTGCAAAAGTGGTTTCCTGCACCAACACAAGTGCGAAAAGTGGTTTTTCAACACTAACACAAGTGCAAAAAGTGTTTTTTCAACACTAACACAAGTGCAAAAAGTGTTTTTTCCACACCAATACAAGTGCAAAAGTGGTTTCCTGCACCAACACAAGTGCGAAAAGTGGTTTTTCAACACTAACACAAGTGCGAAAAGTGGTTTTTCCACACTAATACAAGTGCAAAAGTGGTTTCCTGCACCAACACAAGTGCGAAAAGTGGTTTTTCAACACTAACAAAAGTGCGAAAAGTGGTTTTTCAACAATAACACAAGTGCGAAAAGTGGTTTTTCAACAGTAACACAAGTGCGAAAAGTGGTTTTTCAACACTAACACAAGTGCGAAAAGTGGTTTTTCAACACTAACACAAGTGCGAAAAGTGGTTTTTCAACACTAACACAAGTGCGAAAAGTGGTTTTTTCCCACACTAATACAAGTGCAAAAGTGGTTTCCTGCACCAACACAAGTGCGAAAAGTGGTTTTTCAACACTAACACAAGTGCGAAAAGTGTTTTTTCAACACTAACACAAGTGCGAAAAGTGGTTTTTCCACACTAATACAAGTGGAAAAGTGGTTTCCTGCACCAACACAAGTGCGAAAAGTGGTTTTTCAACACTAACACAAGTGCGAAAACTGGTTTTTCAACACTATCACAAGTGCAAAAAGTGTTTTTTCCACACTAATACAAGTGCAAAAGTGGTTTCCTGCACCAACACAAGTGCGAAAAGTGGTTTTTCAACACTAACACAAGTGCGAAAAGTGGTTTTTCAACACTAACACAAGTGCGAAAAGTGGTTTTTCCACACTAATACAAGTGCAAAAGTGGTTTTTCAACACTAACACAAGTGTGAAAAGTGGTTTTTCCACACAAATACAAGTGCAAAAGTGGTTTCCTGCACCAACACAAGTGCGAAAAGTGGTTTTTCAACACTAACACAAGTGCGAAAAGTGGTTTTTCAACACTATCACAAGTGCAAAAAGAGTTTTTTCCACACTAATACAAGTGCAAAAGTGGTTTCCTGCACCAACACAATTGCGAAAAGTGGTTTTTCAACACTAACACAAGTGCGAAAAGTGGTTTTTCAACACAAACACAAGTGCGAAAAGTGTTTTTTCCACACTAATACAAGTGCAAAAGTGGTTTCCTGCACCAACACAAGTGCGAAAAGTGGTTTTTCAACACTATCTCAAGTGCAAAAAGTATTTTTTCCACACTAATACAAGTGCAAAAGTGGTTTCCTGCATCAACACAAGTGCAAAAAGTGGTTTTTCAACACTAACACAAGTGCGAAAAGTGGTTTTTCAACACTAACACAAGTGCGAAAAGTGGTTTTTCCACACTAATACAAGTGCAAAAGTGGTTTCCTGCACCAACACAAGTGCGAAAAGTGGTTTTTCAACACTAACACAAGTGCGAAAAGTGGTTTTTCAACACTATCACAAGTGCAAAAAGTCTTTTTTCCACACTAATACAAGTGCAAAAGTGGTTTCCTGCACCAACACAAGTGCGAAAAGTGGTTTTTCAACACTAACACAAGTGCGAAAAGTGGTTTTTCAACATTATCACAAGTGCAAAAAGTGTTTTTTCCACACTAATACAAGTGCAAAAGTGGTTTCCTGCACCAACACAAGTGCGAAAAGTGGTTTTTCAACACTATCTCAAGTGCAAAAAGTATTTTTTCCACACTAATACAAGTGCAAAAGTGGTTTCCTGCATCAACACAAGTGCAAAAAGTGGTTTTTCAACACTAACACAAGTGCGAAAAGTGGTTTTTCAACACTAACACAAGTGCGAAAAGTGGTTTTTCCACACTAATACAAGTGCAAAAGTGGTTTCCTGCACCAACACAAGTGCGAAAAGTGGTTTTTCAACACTAACACAAGTGCGAAAAGTGGTTTTTCAACACTATCACAAGTGCAAAAAGTCTTTTTTCCACACTAATACAAGTGCAAAAGTGGTTTCCTGCACCAACACAAGTGCGAAAAGTGGTTTTTCAACACTAACACAAGTGCGAAAAGTGTTTTTTCAACATTATCACAAGTGCAAAAAGTGTTTTTTCCACACTAATACAAGTGCAAAAGTGGTTTCCTGCACCAACACAAGTGCGAAAAGTGGTTTTTCAACACTAACACAAGTGCGAAAAGTGGTTTTTCAACACTATCACAAGTGCAAAAAGTGTTTTTTCCACACTAATACAAGTGCAAAAGTGGTTTCCTGCACCAACACAAGTGCGAAAAGTGGTTTTTCAACACTAACACAAGTGCGAAAATTGGTTTTTCAATACTAACACAAGTGCGACAAGTGGTTTTTCAACACTATCACAAGTGCAAAAAATGTTTTTTCCACACTAATACAAGTGCAAAAGTGGTTTCCTGCACCAACACAAGTGCGAAAAGTGGTTTTTCAACACTAACACAAGTGCAAAAAGTGGTTTTTCAACACTAACACAAGTGTGAAAAGTGGTTTTTCCACACTAATACAAGTGCAAAAGTGGTTTCCTGCACCAACACAAGTGCGAAAAGTGGTTTTTCAACACTAACACAAGTGCGAAAAGTGGTTTTTCAACACCAACACAAGTGCAAAAAGTGGTTTTTCAACACTAACACAAGTGCGAAAAGTGGTTTTTCAACACTAACACAAGTGCGAAAAGTGGTTTTTCAACACTAACACAAGTGCAAAAAGTGGTTTTTCAACGCGAACACAAGTGCGAAAAGTGTTTTTTCAACACTATCACAAGTGCAAAAAGTGTTTTTTCCACACTAATACAAGTGCAAAAGTGGTTTCCTGCACCAACACAAGTGCGAAAAGTGGTTTTTCAACACTAACACAAGTGCGAAAAGTGGTTTTTCAACACTAACACAAGTGCGAAAAGTGGTTTTTCAACACTATCACAAGTGCAAAAAGTGTTTTTTCCACACTAATACAAGTGCAAAAGTGGTTTCCTGCACCAACACAAGTGCGAAAAGTGGTTTTTCAACACTAACACAAGTGCGAAAAGTGGTTTTTCAATACTAACACAAGTGCGACAAGTGGTTTTTCAACACTATCACAAGTGCAAAAAGTGTTTTTTCCACACTAATACAAGTGCAAAAGTGGTTTCCTGCATCAACACAAGTGCGAAAAGTGGTTTTTCAACACTAACACAAGTGCAAAAAGTGGTTTTTCAACACTAACACAAGTGTGAAAAGTGGTTTTTCCACACTAATACAAGTGCAAAAGTGGTTTCCTGCACCAACACAAGTGCGAAAAGTGGTTTTTCAACACTAACACAAGTGCGAAAAGTGGTTTTTCAACACTATCACAAGTGCAAAAAGTGTTTTTTCCACACTAATACAAGTGCAAAAGTGGATTCCTGCACCAACACAATTGCGAAAAGTGGTTTTTCAACACTAACACAAGTGCGAAAAGTGGTTTTTCAACACAAACACAAGTGCGAAAAGTGTTTTTTCCACACTAATACAAGTGCAAAAGTGGTTTCCTGCATCAACACAAGTGCGAAAAGTGGTTTTTCAACACTAACACAAGTGCGAAAAGTGGTTTTTCAACACTAACACAAGTGCGAAAAGTGGTTTTTCCACACTAATACATTGCAAAAGTGGTTTCCTGCACCAACACAAGTGCGAAAAGTGGTTTTTCAACACTAACACAAGTGCGAAAAGTGGTTTTTCAACACTATCACAAGTGCAAAAAGTGTTTTTTCCACGCTAATACAAGTGCAAAAGTGGTTTCCTCCACCAACACAAGTGCGAAAAGTGGTTTTTCAACACTAACACAAGTGCGAAAAGTGGTTTTTCAACACTAATACAAGTGCAAAAGTGGTTTCCTGCACCAACACAAGTGCGAAAAGTGGTTTTTCAACACTAACACAAGTGCGAATAGTGGTTTTTCCACACTAATACAAGTGCAGAAGTGGTTTCCTGCACCAACACAAGTGCGAAAAGTGGTTTTTCAACACTAACAAAAGTGCGAAAAGTGGTTTTTCAACACTAACACAAGTGCAAAAAGTGGTTTTTCAACACTAACACAAGTGCGAAAAGTGGTTTTTCAACACTAACACAAGTGCGAAAAGTGGTTTTTCAACACTAACACAAGTGCGAAAAGTGGTTTTTCCACACTAATACAAGTGCAAAAGTGGTTTCATGCACCAACACAAGTGTGAAAAGTGGTTTTTCAACACTAACACAAGTGCAAAAAGTGGTTTTTCAACACTAACACAAGTGCGAAAAGTGGTTTTTCAACACTAACACTAGTGCGATAAGTGGTTTTTCAACAGTAACACAAGTGCGAAAAGTGTTTTTTCCACACTAATACAAGTGCAAAAGTGGTTTCCTGCACCAACACAAGTGCGAAAAGTGGTTTTTCAACACTAACACAAGTGCGAAAAGTGGTTTTTCCACACTAATACAAGTGCAAAAGTGGTTTTTCCACACTATCACAAGTGCGAAAAGTGGTTTCCTGCACCAACACAAGTGCGATAAGTGGTTTTTCAACACTAACACAAGTGCGAAAAGTGGTTTTTCAACACTATCACAAGTGCAAAAAGTGTTTTTTCCACACTAATACAAGTGCAAAAGTGGTTTCCTGCACCAACACAAGTGCGAAAAGTGGTTTTTCAACACTAACACAAGTGCGAAAAGTGGTTTTTCAACACTAACACAAGTGCGAAAAGTGGTTTTTCAACACTATCACAAGTGCAAAAAGTGTTTTTTCCACACTAATACAAGTGCAAAAGTGGTTTCCTGCACCAACACAAGTGCGAAAAGTGGTTTTTCAACACTAACACAATTGCAAAAAGTGGTTTTTCAACACAATCACAAGTGCAAAAAGTGGTTTTTCCACACTAATACAAGTGCAAAAGTGGTTTCCTGCACCAACACAAGTGCGAAAAGTGGTTTTTCAACACTAACACAAGTGTGAAAAGTGGTTTTTCAACACTAACACAAGTGCGAAAAGTGGTTTTTCCACACTATCACATGTGCGAAAAGTGGTTTCCTGCACCAACACTAGTGCGAAAAGTGGTTTTTCAACACTAACGCAAGTGCGAAAAGTGGTTTTTCAACACTATCACAAGTGTGAAAAGTGGTTTTTCAACACTAACACAAGTGCGAAAAGTGGTTTTTCAACACTATCACAAGTGCAAAAAGTGTTTTTCCACACTAATACAAGTGCAAAAGTGGTTTCCTGCACCAACACAAGTGCGAAAAGTGGTTTTTCAACACTAACAAAAGTGCGAAAAGTGGTTTTTCAACATTATCACAAGTGCAAAAAGTGTTTTTTCCACACTAATACAAGTGCAAAAGTGGTTTCCTGCACCAACACAAGTGCGAAAGGTGGTTTTTCAACACTAACACAATTGCGAAAAGTGGTTTTTCAACACTAACACAAGTGCGAAAAGTGGTTTTTCAACACTAACACAAGTGCGAAAAGTGGTTTTTCCACACTAATACAAGTGCAAAAGTGGTTTCATGCACCAACACAAGTGTGAAAAGTGGTTTTTCAACACTAACACAAGTGCAAAAAGTCTTTTTTCCACACTAATACAAGTGCAAAAGTGGTTTCCTGCACCAACACAATTGCGAAAAGTGGTTTTTCAACACTAACACAAGTGCGAAAAGTGGTTTTTCAACACAAACACAAGTGCGAAAAGTGTTTTTTCCACACTAATACAAGTGCAAAAGTGGTTTCCTGCACCAACACAAGTGCGAAAAGTGGTTTTTCAACACTAACACAAGTGCGAAAAGTGGTTTTTCAACACTAACACAAGTGCGAAAAGTGGTTTTTCCACACTAATACAAGTGCAAAAGTGGTTTTTCAACACTAACACAAGTGTGAAAAGTGGTTTTTCCACACAAATACAAGTGCAAAAGTGGTTTCCTGCACCAACACAAGTGCGAAAAGTGGTTTTTCAACACTAACACAAGTGCGAAAAGTGGTTTTTCAACACTATCACAAGTGCAAAAAGAGTTTTTTCCACACTAATACAAGTGCAAAAGTGGTTTCCTGCACCAACACAATTGCGAAAAGTGGTTTTTCAACACTAACACAAGTGCGAAAAGTGGTTTTTCAACACAAACACAAGTGCGAAAAGTGTTTTTTCCACACTAATACAAGTGCAAAAGTGGTTTCCTGCACCAACACAAGTGCGAAAAGTGGTTTTTCAACACTATCTCAAGTGCAAAAAGTATTTTTTCCACACTAATACAAGTGCAAAAGTGGTTTCCTGCATCAACACAAGTGCAAAAAGTGGTTTTTCAACACTAACACAAGTGCGAAAAGTGGTTTTTCAACACTAACACAAGTGCGAAAAGTGGTTTTTCCACACTAATACAAGTGCAAAAGTGGTTTCCTGCACCAACACAAGTGCGAAAAGTGGTTTTTCAACACTAACACAAGTGCGAAAAGTGGTTTTTCAACACTATCACAAGTGCAAAAAGTCTTTTTTCCACACTAATACAAGTGCAAAAGTGGTTTCCTGCACCAACACAAGTGCGAAAAGTGGTTTTTCAACACTAACACAAGTGCGAAAAGTGGTTTTTCAACATTATCACAAGTGCAAAAAAGTGTTTTTTCCACACTAATACAAGTGCAAAAGTGGTTTCCTGCACCAACACAAGTGCGAAAAGTGGTTTTTCAACACTAACACAAGTGCGAAAAGTGGTTTTTCAACACTAACACAAGTGCGAAAAGTGGTTTTTCAACACTAACACAAGTGCGAAAAGTGGTTTTTCCACACTAATACAAGTGCAAAAGTGGTTTCATGCACCAACACAAGTGTGAAAAGTGGTTTTTCAACACTAACACAAGTGCAAAAAGTGGTTTTTCAACACTAACACAAGTGCGAAAAGTGGTTTTTCAACACTAACACTAGTGCGATAAGTGGTTTTTCAACAGTAACACAAGTGCGAAAAGTGTTTTTTCCACACTAATACAAGTGCAAAAGTGGTTTCCTGCACCAACACAAGTGCGAAAAGTGGTTTTTCAACACTAACACAAGTGCGAAAAGTGGTTTTTCCACACTAATACAAGTGCAAAAGTGGTTTTTCCACACTATCACAAGTGCGAAAAGTGGTTTCCTGCACCAACACAAGTGCGAAAAGTGGTTTTTCAACACTAACACAAGTGCGAAAAGTGGTTTTTCAACACTATCACAAGTGCAAAAAGTGTTTTTTTCCACACTAATACAAGTGCAAAAGTGGTTTCCTGCACCAACACAAGTGCGAAAAGTGGTTTTTCAACACTAACACAAGTGCGAAAAGTGGTTTTTCAACACTAACACAAGTGCGAAAAGTGGTTTTTCAACACGTGCAAAAGTGGCAAAAGTGTGATAGTTTTCACACTGTGATTTTCACACTTTTCATGGCAAAAGTGTGATAGTTTTCAACACTATCACAAGTGCAAAAAGTGTTTTTTCCACACTAATACAAGTGCAAAAGTGGTTTCCTGCACCAACACAAGTGCGAAAAGTGGTTTTTCAACACTAACACAATTGCAAAAAGTGGTTTTTCAACACTATCACAAGTGCAAAAAGTGGTTTTTCCACACTAATACAAGTGCAAAAGTGGTTTCCTGCACCAACACAAGTGCGAAAATGTGGTTTTTCAACACTAACACAAGTGTGAAAAGTGGTTTTTCAACACTAACACAAGTGCGAAAAGTGGTTTTTCCACACTATCACATGTGCGAAAAGTGGTTTCCTGCACCAACACTAGTGCGAAAAGTGGTTTTTCAACACTAACGCAAGTGCGAAAAGTGGTTTTTCAACACTATCACAAGTGTGAAAAGTGGTTTTTCAACACTAACACAAGTGCGAAAAGTGGTTTTTCAACACTATCACAAGTGCAAAAAGTGTTTTTCCACACTAATACAAGTGCAAAAGTGGTTTCCTGCACCAACACAAGTGCGAAAAGTGGTTTTTCAACACTAACAAAAGTGCGAAAAGTGGTTTTTCAACATTATCACAAGTGCAAAAAGTGTTTTTTCCACACTAATACAAGTGCAAAAGTGGTTTCCTGCACCAACACAAGTGCGAAAGGTGGTTTTTCAACACTAACACAATTGCGAAAAGTGGTTTTTCAACACTAACACAAGTTCGAAAAGTGGTTTTTCCACACTAATACAAGTGCAAAAGTGGTTTCCTGCACCAACACAAGTGCGAAAAGTGGTTTTTCAACACTAACACAAGCGCGAAAAGTGGTTTTACAACACTATCACAAGTGCAAAAAGTGTTTTTTCCACACTAATACAAGTGCAAAAGTGGTTTCCTCCACCAACGCAAGTGCAAAAAGTGGTTTTTCAACACTAACACAAGTGCGAAAAGTGGTTTTTCAACACTAATACAAGTGCAAAAGTGGTTTCCTGCACCAACACAAGTGCGAAAAGTGTTTTTTCAACACTAACACAAGTGCGAATAGTGGTTTTTCCACACTAATACAAGTGCAAATGTGGTTTCCTGCACCAACACAAGTGCGAAAAGTGGTTTTTCAACACTAACACAAGTGCGAAAAGTGGTTTTTCAACACTATCACAAGTGCAAAAAGTGTTTTTTCCACACTAATACAAGTGCAAAAGTGGTTTCCTCCACCAACACAAGTGCGAAAAGTGGTTTTTCAACACTAACACAAGTGCGAAAAGTGGTTTTTCAACACGAATACAAGTGCAAAAGTGGTTTCCTGCACCAACACAAGTGCGAAAGTGGTTTTTCAACACTAACACAAGTGCGAAAAGTGGTTTTTCAACACTAACACAAGTGCGAAAAGTGGTTTTTCAACACTATCACAAGTGCAAAACGTGTTTTTTCCACACTAATACAAGTGCAAAAGTGGTTTCCTGCACCAACACAAGTGCGAAAAGTGGTTTTTCAACACTAACACAAGTGCGAAAAGTGGTTTTTCAACACTAACACAAGTGCGAAAAGTGGTTTTTCAACACGATCACAAGTGCAAAAAGTGTTTTTTCCACACTAATACAAGTGCAAAAGTGGTTTCCTGCACCAACACAAGTGCGAAAAGTGGTTTTTCAACGCTAACACAAGTGTGAAAAGTGGTTTTTCAACACTAACACAAGTGCGAAAAGTGGTTTTTCCACACTAATACAAGTGCAAAAGTGGTTTCCTGCACCAACACAAGTGCGAAAAGTGGTTTTTCAACACTAACACAAGTGCAAAAAGTGTTTTTTCAACACTAACACAAGTGCAAAAAGTGTTTTTTCCACACCAATACAAGTGCAAAAGTGGTTTCCTGCACCAACACAAGTGCGAAAAGTGGTTTTTCAACACTAACACAAGTGCGAAAAGTGGTTTTTCCACACTAATACAAGTGCAAAAGTGGTTTCCTGCACCAACACAAGTGCGAAAAGTGGTTTTTCAACACTAACAAAAGTGCGAAAAGTGGTTTTTCAACAATAACACAAGTGCGAAAAGTGGTTTTTCAACAGTAACACAAGTGCGAAAAGTGGTTTTTCAACACTAACACAAGTGCGAAAAGTGGTTTTTCAACACTAACACAAGTGCGAAAAGTGGTTTTTCAACACTAACACAAGTGCGAAAAGTGGTTTTTTCCCACACTAATACAAGTGCAAAAGTGGTTTCCTGCACCAACACAAGTGCGAAAAGTGGTTTTTCAACACTAACACAAGTGCGAAAAGTGTTTTTTCAACACTAACACAAGTGCGAAAAGTGGTTTTTCCACACTAATACAAGTGGAAAAGTGGTTTCCTGCACCAACACAAGTGCGAAAAGTGGTTTTTCAACACTAACACAAGTGCGAAAACTGGTTTTTCAACACTATCACAAGTGCAAAAAGTGTTTTTTCCACACTAATACAAGTGCAAAAGTGGTTTCCTGCACCAACACAAGTGCGAAAAGTGGTTTTTCAACACTAACACAAGTGCGAAAAGTGGTTTTTCAACACTAACACAAGTGCGAAAAGTGGTTTTTCCACACTAATACAAGTGCAAAAGTGGTTTTTCAACACTAACACAAGTGTGAAAAGTGGTTTTTCCACACAAATACAAGTGCAAAAGTGGTTTCCTGCACCAACACAAGTGCGAAAAGTGGTTTTTCAACACTAACACAAGTGCGAAAAGTGGTTTTTCAACACTATCACAAGTGCAAAAAGAGTTTTTTCCACACTAATACAAGTGCAAAAGTGGTTTCCTGCACCAACACAATTGCGAAAAGTGGTTTTTCAACACTAACACAAGTGCGAAAAGTGGTTTTTCAACACAAACACAAGTGCGAAAAGTGTTTTTTCCACACTAATACAAGTGCAAAAGTGGTTTCCTGCACCAACACAAGTGCGAAAAGTGGTTTTTCAACACTATCTCAAGTGCAAAAAGTATTTTTTCCACACTAATACAAGTGCAAAAGTGGTTTCCTGCATCAACACAAGTGCAAAAAGTGGTTTTTCAACACTAACACAATTGCGAAAAGTGGTTTTTCAACACTAACACAAGTTCGAAAAGTGGTTTTTCCACACTAATACAAGTGCAAAAGTGGTTTCCTGCACCAACACAAGTGCGAAAAGTGGTTTTTCAACACTAACACAAGCGCGAAAAGTGGTTTTACAACACTATCACAAGTGCAAAAAGTGTTTTTTTCCACACTAATACAAGTGCAAAAGTGGTTTCCTCCACCAACGCAAGTGCAAAAAGTGGTTTTTCAACACTAACACAAGTGCGAAAAGTGGTTTTTCAACACTAATACAAGTGCAAAAGTGGTTTCCTGCACCAACACAAGTGCGAAAAGTGTTTTTTCAACACTAACACAAGTGCGAATAGTGGTTTTTCCACACTAATACAAGTGCAAATGTGGTTTCCTGCACCAACACAAGTGCGAAAAGTGGTTTTTCAACACTAACACAAGTGCGAAAAGTGGTTTTTCAACACTATCACAAGTGCAAAAAGTGTTTTTTCCACACTAATACAAGTGCAAAAGTGGTTTCCTCCACCAACACAAGTGCGAAAAGTGGTTTTTCAACACTAACACAAGTGCGAAAAGTGGTTTTTCAACACGAATACAAGTGCAAAAGTGGTTTCCTGCACCAACACAAGTGCGAAAGTGGTTTTTCAACACTAACACAAGTGCGAAAAGTGGTTTTTCAACACTAACACAAGTGCGAAAAGTGGTTTTTCAACACTATCACAAGTGCAAAACGTGTTTTTTCCACACTAATACAAGTGCAAAAGTGGTTTCCTGCACCAACACTAGTGCGAAAAGTGGTTTTTCAACACTAACACAAGTGCGAAAAGTGGTTTTTCAACACTAACACAAGTGCGAAAAGTGGTTTTTCAACACGATCACAAGTGCAAAAAGTGTTTTTTCCACACTAATACAAGTGCAAAAGTGGTTTCCTGCACCAACACAAGTGCGAAAAGTGGTTTTTCAACACTAACACAAGTGCAAAAAGTGTTTTTTCAACACTAACACAAGTGCAAAAAGTGTTTTTTCCACACCAATACAAGTGCAAAAGTGGTTTCCTGCACCAACACAAGTGCGAAAAGTGGTTTTTCAACACTAACACAAGTGCGAAAAGTGGTTTTTCCACACTAATACAAGTGCAAAAGTGGTTTCCTGCACCAACACAAGTGCGAAAAGTGGTTTTTCAACACTAACAAAAGTGCGAAAAGTGGTTTTTCAACAATAACACAAGTGCGAAAAGTGGTTTTTCAACAGTAACACAAGTGCGAAAAGTGGTTTTTCAACACTAACACAAGTGCGAAAAGTGGTTTTTCAACACTAACACAAGTGCGAAAAGTGGTTTTTCAACACTAACACAAGTGCGAAAAGTGGTTTTTCAACATTATCACAAGTGCAAAAAGTGTTTTTTCCACACTAATACAAGTGCAAAAGTGGTTTCCTGCACCAACACAAGTGCGAAAAGTGGTTTTTCAACACTAACACAAGTGCGAAAAGTGGTTTTTCAACACTAACACAAGTGCGAAAAGTGGTTTTTCAACACTAACACAAGTGCGAAAAGTGGTTTTTCCACACTAATACAAGTGCAAAAGTGGTTTCATGCACCAACACAAGTGTGAAAAGTGGTTTTTCAACACTAACACAAGTGCAAAAAGTGGTTTTTCAACACTAACACAAGTGCGAAAAGTGGTTTTTCAACACTAACACTAGTGCGATAAGTGGTTTTTCAACAGTAACACAAGTGCGAAAAGTGTTTTTTCCACACTAATACAAGTGCAAAAGTGGTTTCCTGCACCAACACAAGTGCGAAAAGTGGTTTTTCAACACTAACACAAGTGCGAAAAGTGGTTTTTCCACACTAATACAAGTGCAAAAGTGGTTTTTCCACACTATCACAAGTGCGAAAAGTGGTTTCCTGCACCAACACAAGTGCGAAAAGTGGTTTTTCAACACTAACACAAGTGCGAAAAGTGGTTTTTCAACACTATCACAAGTGCAAAAAGTGTTTTTTCCACACTAATACAAGTGCAAAAGTGGTTTCCTGCACCAACACAAGTGCGAAAAGTGGTTTTTCAACACTAACACAAGTGCGAAAAGTGGTTTTTCAACACTAACACAAGTGCGAAAAGTGGTTTTTCAACACGTGCAAAAGTGGCAAAAGTGTGATAGTTTTCACACTGTGATTTTCACACTTTTCATGGCAAAAGTGTGATAGTTTTCAACACTATCACAAGTGCAAAAAGTGTTTTTTCCACACTAATACAAGTGCAAAAGTGGTTTCCTGCACCAACACAAGTGCGAAAAGTGGTTTTTCAACACTAACACAATTGCAAAAAGTGGTTTTTCAACACTATCACAAGTGCAAAAAGTGGTTTTTCCACACTAATACAAGTGCAAAAGTGGTTTCCTGCACCAACACAAGTGCGAAAATGTGGTTTTTCAACACTAACACAAGTGTGAAAAGTGGTTTTTCAACACTAACACAAGTGCGAAAAGTGGTTTTTCCACACTATCACATGTGCGAAAAGTGGTTTCCTGCACCAACACTAGTGCGAAAAGTGGTTTTTCAACACTAACGCAAGTGCGAAAAGTGGTTTTTCAACACTATCACAAGTGTGAAAAGTGGTTTTTCAACACTAACACAAGTGCGAAAAGTGGTTTTTCAACACTATCACAAGTGCAAAAAGTGTTTTTCCACACTAATACAAGTGCAAAAGTGGTTTCCTGCACCAACACAAGTGCGAAAAGTGGTTTTTCAACACTAACAAAAGTGCGAAAAGTGGTTTTTCAACATTATCACAAGTGCAAAAAGTGTTTTTTCCACACTAATACAAGTGCAAAAGTGGTTTCCTGCACCAACACAAGTGCGAAAGGTGGTTTTTCAACACTAACACAATTGCGAAAAGTGGTTTTTCAACACTAACACAAGTTCGAAAAGTGGTTTTTCCACACTAATACAAGTGCAAAAGTGGTTTCCTGCACCAACACAAGTGCGAAAAGTGGTTTTTCAACACTAACACAAGCGCGAAAAGTGGTTTTACAACACTATCACAAGTGCAAAAAGTGTTTTTTCCACACTAATACAAGTGCAAAAGTGGTTTCCTCCACCAACGCAAGTGCAAAAAGTGGTTTTTCAACACTAACACAAGTGCGAAAAGTGGTTTTTCAACACTAATACAAGTGCAAAAGTGGTTTCCTGCACCAACACAAGTGCGAAAAGTGTTTTTTCAACACTAACACAAGTGCGAATAGTGGTTTTTCCACACTAATACAAGTGCAAATGTGGTTTCCTGCACCAACACAAGTGCGAAAAGTGGTTTTTCAACACTAACACAAGTGCGAAAAGTGGTTTTTCAACACTATCACAAGTGCAAAAAGTGTTTTTTCCACACTAATACAAGTGCAAAAGTGGTTTCCTCCACCAACACAAGTGCGAAAAGTGGTTTTTCAACACTAACACAAGTGCGAAAAGTGGTTTTTCAACACGAATACAAGTGCAAAAGTGGTTTCCTGCACCAACACAAGTGCGAAAGTGGTTTTTCAACACTAACACAAGTGCGAAAAGTGGTTTTTCAACACTAACACAAGTGCGAAAAGTGGTTTTTCAACACTATCACAAGTGCAAAACGTGTTTTTTCCACACTAATACAAGTGCAAAAGTGGTTTCCTGCACCAACACAAGTGCGAAAAGTGGTTTTTCAACACTAACACAAGTGCGAAAAGTGGTTTTTCAACACTAACACAAGTGCGAAAAGTGGTTTTTCAACACGATCACAAGTGCAAAAAGTGTTTTTTCCACACTAATACAAGTGCAAAAGTGGTTTCCTGCACCAACACAAGTGCGAAAAGTGGTTTTTCAACGCTAACACAAGTGTGAAAAGTGGTTTTTCAACACTAACACAAGTGCGAAAAGTGGTTTTTCCACACTAATACAAGTGCAAAAGTGGTTTCCTGCACCAACACAAGTGCGAAAAGTGGTTTTTCAACACTAACACAAGTGCAAAAAGTGTTTTTTCAACACTAACACAAGTGCAAAAAGTGTTTTTTCCACACCAATACAAGTGCAAAAGTGGTTTCCTGCACCAACACAAGTGCGAAAAGTGGTTTTTCAACACTAACACAAGTGCGAAAAGTGGTTTTTCCACACTAATACAAGTGCAAAAGTGGTTTCCTGCACCAACACAAGTGCGAAAAGTGGTTTTTCAACACTAACAAAAGTGCGAAAAGTGGTTTTTCAACAATAACACAAGTGCGAAAAGTGGTTTTTCAACAGTAACACAAGTGCGAAAAGTGGTTTTTCAACACTAACACAAGTGCGAAAAGTGGTTTTTCAACACTAACACAAGTGCGAAAAGTGGTTTTTCAACACTAACACAAGTGCGAAAAGTGGTTTTTTCCCACACTAATACAAGTGCAAAAGTGGTTTCCTGCACCAACACAAGTGCGAAAAGTGGTTTTTCAACACTAACACAAGTGCGAAAAGTGTTTTTTCAACACTAACACAAGTGCGAAAAGTGGTTTTTCCACACTAATACAAGTGGAAAAGTGGTTTCCTGCACCAACACAAGTGCGAAAAGTGGTTTTTCAACACTAACACAAGTGCGAAAACTGGTTTTTCAACACTATCACAAGTGCAAAAAGTGTTTTTTCCACACTAATACAAGTGCAAAAGTGGTTTCCTGCACCAACACAAGTGCGAAAAGTGGTTTTTCAACACTAACACAAGTGCGAAAAGTGGTTTTTCAACACTAACACAAGTGCGAAAAGTGGTTTTTCCACACTAATACAAGTGCAAAAGTGGTTTTTCAACACTAACACAAGTGTGAAAAGTGGTTTTTCCACACAAATACAAGTGCAAAAGTGGTTTCCTGCACCAACACAAGTGCGAAAAGTGGTTTTTCAACACTAACACAAGTGCGAAAAGTGGTTTTTCAACACTATCACAAGTGCAAAAAGAGTTTTTTCCACACTAATACAAGTGCAAAAGTGGTTTCCTGCACCAACACAATTGCGAAAAGTGGTTTTTCAACACTAACACAAGTGCGAAAAGTGGTTTTTCAACACAAACACAAGTGCGAAAAGTGTTTTTTTCCACACTAATACAAGTGCAAAAGTGGTTTCCTGCACCAACACAAGTGCGAAAAGTGGTTTTTCAACACTATCTCAAGTGCAAAAAGTATTTTTTCCACACTAATACAAGTGCAAAAGTGGTTTCCTGCATCAACACAAGTGCAAAAAGTGGTTTTTCAACACTAACACAATTGCGAAAAGTGGTTTTTCAACACTAACACAAGTTCGAAAAGTGGTTTTTCCACACTAATACAAGTGCAAAAGTGGTTTCCTGCACCAACACAAGTGCGAAAAGTGGTTTTTCAACACTAACACAAGCGCGAAAAGTGGTTTTACAACACTATCACAAGTGCAAAAAGTGTTTTTTCCACACTAATACAAGTGCAAAAGTGGTTTCCTCCACCAACGCAAGTGCAAAAAGTGGTTTTTCAACACTAACACAAGTGCGAAAAGTGGTTTTTCAACACTAATACAAGTGCAAAAGTGGTTTCCTGCACCAACACAAGTGCGAAAAGTGTTTTTTCAACACTAACACAAGTGCGAATAGTGGTTTTTCCACACTAATACAAGTGCAAATGTGGTTTCCTGCACCAACACAAGTGCGAAAAGTGGTTTTTCAACACTAACACAAGTGCGAAAAGTGGTTTTTCAACACTATCACAAGTGCAAAAAGTGTTTTTTTCCACACTAATACAAGTGCAAAAGTGGTTTCCTCCACCAACGCAAGTGCAAAAAGTGGTTTTTCAACACTAACACAAGTGCGAAAAGTGGTTTTTCAACACTAATACAAGTGCAAAAGTGGTTTCCTGCACCAACACAAGTGCGAAAAGTGTTTTTTCAACACTAACACAAGTGCGAATAGTGGTTTTTCCACACTAATACAAGTGCAAATGTGGTTTCCTGCACCAACACAAGTGCGAAAAGTGGTTTTTCAACACTAACACAAGTGCGAAAAGTGGTTTTTCAACACTATCACAAGTGCAAAAAGTGTTTTTTCCACACTAATACAAGTGCAAAAGTGGTTTCCTCCACCAACACAAGTGCGAAAAGTGGTTTTTCAACACTAACACAAGTGCGAAAAGTGGTTTTTTCAACACGAATACAAGTGCAAAAGTGGTTTCCTGCACCAACACAAGTGCGAAAGTGGTTTTTCAACACTAACACAAGTGCGAAAAGTGGTGTTTTCAACACTAACACAAGTGCGAAAAGTGGTTTTTCAACACTATCACAAGTGCAAAACGTGTTTTTTCCACACTAATACAAGTGCAAAAGTGGTTTCCTGCACCAACACTAGTGCGAAAAGTGGTTTTTCAACACTAACACAAGTGCGAAAAGTGGTTTTTCAACACTAACACAAGTGCGAAAAGTGGTTTTTCAACACGATCACAAGTGCAAAAAGTGTTTTTTCCACACTAATACAAGTGCAAAAGTGGTTTCCTGCACCAACACAAGTGCGAAAAGTGGTTTTTCAACACTAACACAAGTGTGAAAAGTGGTTTTTCAACACTAACACAAGTGCGAAAAGTGGTTATTTCCACACTAATACAAGTGCAAAAGTGGTTTCCTGCACCAACACAAGTGCGAAAAGTGGTTTTTCAACACTAACACAAGTGCAAAAAGTGTTTTTTCAACACTAACACAAGTGCAAAAAGTGTTTTTTCCACACCAATACAAGTGCAAAAGTGGTTTCCTGCACCAACACAAGTGCGAAAAGTGGTTTTTCAACACTAACACAAGTGCGAAAAGTGGTTTTTTCCACACTAATACAAGTGCAAAAGTGGTTTCCTGCACCAACACAAGTGCGAAAAGTGGTTTTTCAACACTAACAAAAAGTGCGAAAAGTGGTTTTTCAACAATAACACAAGTGCGAAAAGTGGTTTTTCAACAGTAACACAAGTGCGAAAAGTGGTTTTTCAACACTAACACAAGTGCGAAAAGTGGTTTTTCAACACTAACACAAGTGCGAAAAGTGGTTTTTCAACACTAACACAAGTGCGAAAAGTGGTTTTTCAACATTATCACAAGTGCAAAAAGTGTTTTTTCCACACTAATACAAGTGCAAAAGTGGTTTCCTGCACCAACACAAGTGCGAAAAGTGGTTTTTCAACACTAACACAAGTGCGAAAAGTGGTTTTTCAACACTAACACAAGTGCGAAAAGTGGTTTTTCAACACTAACCACAAGTGCGAAAAGTGGTTTTTCCACACTAATACAAGTGCAAAAGTGGTTTCATGCACCAACACAAGTGTGAAAAGTGGTTTTTCAACACTAACACAAGTGCAAAAAGTGGTTTTTTCAACACTAACACAAGTGCGAAAAGTGGTTTTTCAACACTAACACTAGTGCGATAGTGGTTTTTCAACAGTAACACAAGTGCGAAAAGTGTTTTTTTCCACACTAATACAAGTGCAAAAGTGGTTTCCTGCACCAACACAAGTGCGAAAAGTGGTTTTTCAACACTAACACAAGTGCGAAAAGTGGTTTTTCCACACTAATACAAGTGCAAAAGTGGTTTTTTCCACACTATCACAAGTGCGAAAAGTGGTTTCCTGCACCAACACAAGTGCGAAAAGTGGTTTTTCAACACTAACACAAGTGCGAAAAGTGGTTTTTCAACACTATCACAAGTGCAAAAAGTGTTTTTTCCACACTAATACAAGTGCAAAAGTGGTTTCCTGCACCAACACAAGTGCGAAAAGTGGTTTTTCAACACTAACACAAGTGCGAAAAGTGGTTTTTCAACACTAACACAAGTGCGAAAAGTGGTTTTTCACACACGTGCAAAAGTTGATAGTTTTCACACTGTGATTTTCACACTTTTCATGGCAAAAGTGTGATAGTTTTCAACACTATCACAAGTGCAAAAAGTGTTTTTTCCACACTAATACAAGTGCAAAAGTGGTTTCCTGCACCAACACAAGTGCGAAAAGTGGTTTTTCAACACTAACACAATTGCAAAAAGTGGTTTTTCAACACTATCACAAGTGCAAAAAGTGGTTTTTCCACACTAATACAAGTGCAAAAGTGGTTTCCTGCACCAACACAAGTGCGAAAATGTGGTTTTTCAACACTAACACAAGTGTGAAAAGTGGTTTTTCAACACTAACACAAGTGCGAAAAGTGGTTTTTCCACACTATCACATGTGCGAAAAGTGGTTTCCTGCACCAACACTAGTGCGAAAAGTGGTTTTTCAACACTAACGCAAGTGCGAAAAGTGGTTTTTCAACACTATCACAAGTGTGAAAAGTGGTTTTTCAACACTAACACAAGTGCGAAAAGTGGTTTTTCAACACTATCACAAGTGCAAAAAGTGTTTTTCCACACTAATACAAGTGCAAAAGTGGTTTCCTGCACCAACACAAGTGCGAAAAGTGGTTTTTCAACACTAACAAAAGTGCGAAAAGTGGTTTTTCAACATTATCACAAGTGCAAAAAGTGTTTTTTCCACACTAATACAAGTGCAAAAGTGGTTTCCTGCACCAACACAAGTGCGAAAGGTGGTTTTTCAACACTAACACAATTGCGAAAAGTGGTTTTTCAACACTAACACAAGTTCGAAAAGTGGTTTTTCCACACTAATACAAGTGCAAAAGTGGTTTCCTGCACCAACACAAGTGCGAAAAGTGGTTTTTCAACACTAACACAAGCGCGAAAAGTGGTTTTACAACACTATCACAAGTGCAAAAAGTGTTTTTTCCACACTAATACAAGTGCAAAAGTGGTTTCCTCCACCAACGCAAGTGCAAAAAGTGGTTTTTCAACACTAACACAAGTGCGAAAAGTGGTTTTTCAACACTAATACAAGTGCAAAAGTGGTTTCCTGCACCAACACAAGTGCGAAAAGTGTTTTTTCAACACTAACACAAGTGCGAATAGTGGTTTTTCCACACTAATACAAGTGCAAATGTGGTTTCCTGCACCAACACAAGTGCGAAAAGTGGTTTTTCAACACTAACACAAGTGCGAAAAGTGGTTTTTCAACACTATCACAAGTGCAAAAAGTGTTTTTTCCACACTAATACAAGTGCAAAAGTGGTTTCCTCCACCAACACAAGTGCGAAAAGTGGTTTTTCAACACTAACACAAGTGCGAAAAGTGGTTTTTCAACACGAATACAAGTGCAAAAGTGGTTTCCTGCACCAACACAAGTGCGAAAGTGGTTTTTCAACACTAACACAAGTGCGAAAAGTGGTTTTTCAACACTAACACAAGTGCGAAAAGTGGTTTTTCAACACTATCACAAGTGCAAAACGTGTTTTTTCCACACTAATACAAGTGCAAAAGTGGTTTCCTGCACCAACACAAGTGCGAAAAGTGGTTTTTCAACACTAACACAAGTGCGAAAAGTGGTTTTTCAACACTAACACAAGTGCGAAAAGTGGTTTTTCAACACGATCACAAGTGCAAAAAGTGTTTTTTCCACACTAATACAAGTGCAAAAGTGGTTTCCTGCACCAACACAAGTGCGAAAAGTGGTTTTTCAACGCTAACACAAGTGTGAAAAGTGGTTTTTCAACACTAACACAAGTGCGAAAAGTGGTTTTTCCACACTAATACAAGTGCAAAAGTGGTTTCCTGCACCAACACAAGTGCGAAAAGTGGTTTTTCAACACTAACACAAGTGCAAAAAGTGTTTTTTCAACACTAACACAAGTGCAAAAAGTGTTTTTTCCACACCAATACAAGTGCAAAAGTGGTTTCCTGCACCAACACAAGTGCGAAAAGTGGTTTTTCAACACTAACACAAGTGCGAAAAGTGGTTTTTCCACACTAATACAAGTGCAAAAGTGGTTTCCTGCACCAACACAAGTGCGAAAAGTGGTTTTTCAACACTAACAAAAGTGCGAAAAGTGGTTTTTCAACAATAACACAAGTGCGAAAAGTGGTTTTTCAACAGTAACACAAGTGCGAAAAGTGGTTTTTCAACACTAACACAAGTGCGAAAAGTGGTTTTTCAACACTAACACAAGTGCGAAAAGTGGTTTTTCAACACTAACACAAGTGCGAAAAGTGGTTTTTTCCCACACTAATACAAGTGCAAAAGTGGTTTCCTGCACCAACACAAGTGCGAAAAGTGGTTTTTCAACACTAACACAAGTGCGAAAAGTGTTTTTTCAACACTAACACAAGTGCGAAAAGTGGTTTTTCCACACTAATACAAGTGGAAAAGTGGTTTCCTGCACCAACACAAGTGCGAAAAGTGGTTTTTCAACACTAACACAAGTGCGAAAACTGGTTTTTCAACACTATCACAAGTGCAAAAAGTGTTTTTTCCACACTAATACAAGTGCAAAAGTGGTTTCCTGCACCAACACAAGTGCGAAAAGTGGTTTTTCAACACTAACACAAGTGCGAAAAGTGGTTTTTCAACACTAACACAAGTGCGAAAAGTGGTTTTTCCACACTAATACAAGTGCAAAAGTGGTTTTTCAACACTAACACAAGTGTGAAAAGTGGTTTTTCCACACAAATACAAGTGCAAAAGTGGTTTCCTGCACCAACACAAGTGCGAAAAGTGGTTTTTCAACACTAACACAAGTGCGAAAAGTGGTTTTTCAACACTATCACAAGTGCAAAAAGAGTTTTTTCCACACTAATACAAGTGCAAAAGTGGTTTCCTGCACCAACACAATTGCGAAAAGTGGTTTTTCAACACTAACACAAGTGCGAAAAGTGGTTTTTCAACACAAACACAAGTGCGAAAAGTGTTTTTTCCACACTAATACAAGTGCAAAAGTGGTTTCCTGCACCAACACAAGTGCGAAAAGTGGTTTTTCAACACTATCTCAAGTGCAAAAAGTATTTTTTCCACACTAATACAAGTGCAAAAGTGGTTTCCTGCATCAACACAAGTGCAAAAAGTGGTTTTTCAACACTAACACAATTGCGAAAAGTGGTTTTTCAACACTAACACAAGTTCGAAAAGTGGTTTTTCCACACTAATACAAGTGCAAAAGTGGTTTCCTGCACCAACACAAGTGCGAAAAGTGGTTTTTCAACACTAACACAAGCGCGAAAAGTGGTTTTACAACACTATCACAAGTGCAAAAAGTGTTTTTTCCACACTAATACAAGTGCAAAAGTGGTTTCCTCCACCAACGCAAGTGCAAAAAGTGGTTTTTCAACACTAACACAAGTGCGAAAAGTGGTTTTTCAACACTAATACAAGTGCAAAAGTGGTTTCCTGCACCAACACAAGTGCGAAAAGTGTTTTTTCAACACTAACACAAGTGCGAATAGTGGTTTTTCCACACTAATACAAGTGCAAATGTGGTTTCCTGCACCAACACAAGTGCGAAAAGTGGTTTTTCAACACTAACACAAGTGCGAAAAGTGGTTTTTCAACACTATCACAAGTGCAAAAAGTGTTTTTTCCACACTAATACAAGTGCAAAAGTGGTTTCCTCCACCAACACAAGTGCGAAAAGTGGTTTTTCAACACTAACACAAGTGCGAAAAGTGGTTTTTCAACACGAATACAAGTGCAAAAGTGGTTTCCTGCACCAACACAAGTGCGAAAGTGGTTTTTCAACACTAACACAAGTGCGAAAAGTGGTTTTTCAACACTAACACAAGTGCGAAAAGTGGTTTTTCAACACTATCACAAGTGCAAAACGTGTTTTTTCCACACTAATACAAGTGCAAAAGTGGTTTCCTGCACCAACACAAGTGCGAAAAGTGGTTTTTCAACACTAACACAAGTGCGAAAAGTGGTTTTTCAACACTAACACAAGTGCGAAAAGTGGTTTTTCAACACGATCACAAGTGCAAAAAGTGTTTTTTCCACACTAATACAAGTGCAAAAGTGGTTTCCTGCACCAACACAAGTGCGAAAAGTGGTTTTTCAACGCTAACACAAGTGTGAAAAGTGGTTTTTCAACACTAACACAAGTGCGAAAAGTGGTTTTTCCACACTAATACAAGTGCAAAAGTGGTTTCCTGCACCAACACAAGTGCGAAAAGTGGTTTTTCAACACTAACACAAGTGCAAAAAGTGTTTTTTCAACACTAACACAAGTGCAAAAAGTGTTTTTTCCACACCAATACAAGTGCAAAAGTGGTTTCCTGCACCAACACAAGTGCGAAAAGTGGTTTTTCAACACTAACACAAGTGCGAAAAGTGGTTTTTCCACACTAATACAAGTGCAAAAGTGGTTTCCTGCACCAACACAAGTGCGAAAAGTGGTTTTTCAACACTAACAAAAGTGCGAAAAGTGGTTTTTCAACAATAACACAAGTGCGAAAAGTGGTTTTTCAACAGTAACACAAGTGCGAAAAGTGGTTTTTCAACACTAACACAAGTGCGAAAAGTGGTTTTTCAACACTAACACAAGTGCGAAAAGTGGTTTTTCAACACTAACACAAGTGCGAAAAGTGGTTTTTTCCCACACTAATACAAGTGCAAAAGTGGTTTCCTGCACCAACACAAGTGCGAAAAGTGGTTTTTCAACACTAACACAAGTGCGAAAAGTGTTTTTTCAACACTAACACAAGTGCGAAAAGTGGTTTTTCCACACTAATACAAGTGGAAAAGTGGTTTCCTGCACCAACACAAGTGCGAAAAGTGGTTTTTCAACACTAACACAAGTGCGAAAACTGGTTTTTCAACACTATCACAAGTGCAAAAAGTGTTTTTTCCACACTAATACAAGTGCAAAAGTGGTTTCCTGCACCAACACAAGTGCGAAAAGTGGTTTTTCAACACTAACACAAGTGCGAAAAGTGGTTTTTCAACACTAACACAAGTGCGAAAAGTGGTTTTTCCACACTAATACAAGTGCAAAAGTGGTTTTTCAACACTAACACAAGTGTGAAAAGTGGTTTTTCCACACAAATACAAGTGCAAAAGTGGTTTCCTGCACCAACACAAGTGCGAAAAGTGGTTTTTCAACACTAACACAAGTGCGAAAAGTGGTTTTTCAACACTATCACAAGTGCAAAAAGAGTTTTTTCCACACTAATACAAGTGCAAAAGTGGTTTCCTGCACCAACACAATTGCGAAAAGTGGTTTTTCAACACTAACACAAGTGCGAAAAGTGGTTTTTCAACACAAACACAAGTGCGAAAAGTGTTTTTTCCACACTAATACAAGTGCAAAAGTGGTTTCCTGCACCAACACAAGTGCGAAAAGTGGTTTTTCAACACTATCTCAAGTGCAAAAAGTATTTTTTCCATACTAATACAAGTGCAAAAGTGGTTTCCTGCATCAACACAAGTGCAAAAAGTGGTTTTTCAACACTAACACAAGTGCGAAAAGTGGTTTTTCAACACTAACACAAGTGCGAAAAGTGGTTTTTCCACACTAATACAAGTGCAAAAGTGGTTTCCTGCACCAACACAAGTGCGAAAAGTGGTTTTTCAACACTAACACAAGTGCGAAAAGTGGTTTTTCAACACTATCACAAGTGCAAAAAGTCTTTTTTCCACACTAATACAAGTGCAAAAGTGGTTTCCTGCACCAACACAAGTGCGAAAAGTGGTTTTTCAACACTAACACAAGTGCGAAAAGTGGTTTTTCAACATTATCACAAGTGCAAAAAGTGTTTTTTCCACACTAATACAAGTGCAAAAGTGGTTTCCTGCACCAACACAAGTGCGAAAAGTGGTTTTTCAACACTATCTCAAGTGCAAAAAGTATTTTTTCCACACTAATACAAGTGCAAAAGTGGTTTCCTGCATCAACACAAGTGCAAAAAGTGGTTTTTCAACACTAACACAAGTGCGAAAAGTGGTTTTTCAACACTAACACAAGTGCGAAAAGTGGTTTTTCCACACTAATACAAGTGCAAAAGTGGTTTCCTGCACCAACACAAGTGCGAAAAGTGGTTTTTCAACACTAACACAAGTGCGAAAAGTGGTTTTTCAACACTATCACAAGTGCAAAAAGTCTTTTTTCCACACTAATACAAGTGCAAAAGTGGTTTCCTGCACCAACACAAGTGCGAAAAGTGGTTTTTCAACACTAACACAAGTGCGAAAAGTGGTTTTTCAACATTATCACAAGTGCAAAAAGTGTTTTTTCCACACTAATACAAGTGCAAAAGTGGTTTCCTGCACCAACACAAGTGCGAAAAGTGGTTTTTCAACACTAACACAAGTGCGAAAAGTGGTTTTTCAACACTATCACAAGTGCAAAAAGTGTTTTTTCCACACTAATACAAGTGCAAAAGTGGTTTCCTGCACCAACACAAGTGCGAAAAGTGGTTTTTCAACACTAACACAAGTGCGAAAATTGGTTTTTCAATACTAACACAAGTGCGACAAGTGGTTTTTCAACACTATCACAAGTGCAAAAAATGTTTTTTCCACACTAATACAAGTGCAAAAGTGGTTTCCTGCACCAACACAAGTGCGAAAAGTGGTTTTTCAACACTAACACAAGTGCAAAAAGTGGTTTTTCAACACTAACACAAGTGTGAAAAGTGGTTTTTCCACACTAATACAAGTGCAAAAGTGGTTTCCTGCACCAACACAAGTGCGAAAAGTGGTTTTTCAACACTAACACAAGTGCGAAAAGTGGTTTTTCAACACCAACACAAGTGCAAAAAGTGGTTTTTCAACACTAACACAAGTGCGAAAAGTGGTTTTTCAACACTAACACAAGTGCGAAAAGTGGTTTTTCAACACTAACACAAGTGCGAAAAGTGGTTTTTCAACGCGAACACAAGTGCGAAAAGTGTTTTTTCAACACTATCACAAGTGCAAAAAGTGTTTTTTCCACACTAATACAAGTGCAAAAGTGGTTTCCTGCACCAACACAAGTGCGAAAAGTGGTTTTTCAACACTAACACAAGTGCGAAAAGTGGTTTTTCAACACTAACACAAGTGCGAAAAGTGGTTTTTCAACACTATCACAAGTGCAAAAAGTGTTTTTTCCACACTAATACAAGTGCAAAAGTGGTTTCCTGCACCAACACAAGTGCGAAAAGTGGTTTTTCAACACTAACACAAGTGCGAAAAGTGGTTTTTCAATACTAACACAAGTGCGACAAGTGGTTTTTCAACACTATCACAAGTGCAAAAAGTGTTTTTTCCACACTAATACAAGTGCAAAAGTGGTTTCCTGCATCAACACAAGTGCGAAAAGTGGTTTTTCAACACTAACACAAGTGCAAAAAGTGGTTTTTCAACACTAACACAAGTGTGAAAAGTGGTTTTTCCACACTAATACAAGTGCAAAAGTGGTTTCCTGCACCAACACAAGTGCGAAAAGTGGTTTTTCAACACTAACACAAGTGCGAAAAGTGGTTTTTCAACACTATCACAAGTGCAAAAAGTGTTTTTTCCACACTAATACAAGTGCAAAAGTGGATTCCTGCACCAACACAATTGCGAAAAGTGGTTTTTCAACACTAACACAAGTGCGAAAAGTGGTTTTTCAACACAAACACAAGTGCGAAAAGTGTTTTTTCCACACTAATACAAGTGCAAAAGTGGTTTCCTGCATCAACACAAGTGCGAAAAGTGGTTTTTCAACACTAACACAAGTGCGAAAAGTGGTTTTTCAACACTAACACAAGTGCGAAAAGTGGTTTTTCCACACTAATACATTGCAAAAGTGGTTTCCTGCACCAACACAAGTGCGAAAAGTGGTTTTTCAACACTAACACAAGTGCGAAAAGTGGTTTTTCAACACTATCACAAGTGCAAAAAGTGTTTTTTCCACACTAATACAAGTGCAAAAGTGGTTTCCTCCACCAACACAAGTGCGAAAAGTGGTTTTTCAACACTAACACAAGTGCGAAAAGTGGTTTTTCAACACTAATACAAGTGCAAAAGTGGTTTCCTGCACCAACACAAGTGCGAAAAGTGGTTTTTCAACACTAACACAAGTGCGAATAGTGGTTTTTCCACACTAATACAAGTGCAAAAGTGGTTTCATGCACCAACACAAGTGTGAAAAGTGGTTTTTCAACACTAACACAAGTGCAAAAAGTGGTTTTTCAACACTAACACAAGTGCGAAAAGTGGTTTTTCAACACTAACACTAGTGCGATAAGTGGTTTTTCAACAGTAACACAAGTGCGAAAAGTGTTTTTTCCACACTAATACAAGTGCAAAAGTGGTTTCCTGCACCAACACAAGTGCGAAAAGTGGTTTTTCAACACTAACACAAGTGCGAAAAGTGGTTTTTCCACACTAATACAAGTGCAAAAGTGGTTTTTCCACACTATCACAAGTGCGAAAAGTGGTTTCCTGCACCAACACAAGTGCGATAAGTGGTTTTTCAACACTAACACAAGTGCGAAAAGTGGTTTTTCAACACTATCACAAGTGCAAAAAGTGTTTTTTCCACACTAATACAAGTGCAAAAGTGGTTTCCTGCACCAACACAAGTGCGAAAAGTGGTTTTTCAACACTAACACAAGTGCGAAAAGTGGTTTTTCAACACTAACACAAGTGCGAAAAGTGGTTTTTCAACACTATCACAAGTGCAAAAAGTGTTTTTTCCACACTAATACAAGTGCAAAAGTGGTTTCCTGCACCAACACAAGTGCGAAAAGTGGTTTTTCAACACTAACACAATTGCAAAAAGTGGTTTTTCAACACAATCACAAGTGCAAAAAGTGGTTTTTCCACACTAATACAAGTGCAAAAGTGGTTTCCTGCACCAACACAAGTGCGAAAAGTGGTTTTTCAACACTAACACAAGTGTGAAAAGTGGTTTTTCAACACTAACACAAGTGCGAAAAGTGGTTTTTCCACACTATCACATGTGCGAAAAGTGGTTTCCTGCACCAACACTAGTGCGAAAAGTGGTTTTTCAACACTAACGCAAGTGCGAAAAGTGGTTTTTCAACACTATCACAAGTGTGAAAAGTGGTTTTTCAACACTAACACAAGTGCGAAAAGTGGTTTTTCAACACTATCACAAGTGCAAAAAGTGTTTTTCCACACTAATACAAGTGCAAAAGTGGTTTCCTGCACCAACACAAGTGCGAAAAGTGGTTTTTCAACACTAACAAAAGTGCGAAAAGTGGTTTTTCAACATTATCACAAGTGCAAAAAGTGTTTTTTCCACACTAATACAAGTGCAAAAGTGGTTTCCTGCACCAACACAAGTGCGAAAGGTGGTTTTTCAACACTAACACAATTGCGAAAAGTGGTTTTTCAACACTAACACAAGTTCAAAAAGTGGTTTTTCCACACTAATACAAGTGCAAAAGTGGTTTCCTGCACCAACACAAGTGCGAAAAGTGGTTTTTCAACACTAACACAAGCGCGAAAAGTGGTTTTACAACACTATCACAAGTGCAAAAAGTGTTTTTTCCACACTAATACAAGTGCAAAAGTGGTTTCCTCCACCAACGCAAGTGCAAAAAGTGGTTTTTCAACACTAACACAAGTGCGAAAAGTGGTTTTTCAACACTAATACAAGTGCAAAAGTGGTTTCCTGCACCAACACAAGTGCGAAAAGTGTTTTTTCAACACTAACACAAGTGCGAATAGTGGTTTTTCCACACTAATACAAGTGCAAAAGTGGTTTCCTGCACCAACACAAGTGCGAAAAGTGGTTTTTCAACACTAACACAAGTGCGAAAAGTGGTTTTTCAACACTATCACAAGTGCAAAAAGTGTTTTTTCCACACTAATACAAGTGCAAAAGTGGTTTCCTCCACCAACACAAGTGCGAAAAGTGGTTTTTCAACACTAACACAAGTGCGAAAAGTGGTTTTTCAACACGAATACAAGTGCAAAAGTGGTTTCCTGCACCAACACAAGTGCGAAAAGTGGTTTTTCAACACTAACACAAGTGCGAAAAGTGGTTTTTCAACACTAACACAAGTGCGAAAAGTGGTTTTTCAACACTATCACAAGTGCAAAACGTGTTTTTTCCACACTAATACAAGTGCAAAAGTGGTTTCCTGCACCAACACAAGTGCGAAAAGTGGTTTTTCAACACTAACACAAGTGCGAAAAGTGGTTTTTCAACACTAACACAAGTGCGAAAAGTGGTTTTTCAACACGATCACAAGTGCAAAAAGTGTTTTTTCCACACTAATACAAGTGCAAAAGTGGTTTCCTGCACCAACACAAGTGCGAAAAGTGGTTTTTCAACGCTAACACAAGTGCGAAAAGTGGTTTTTCAACACTAACACAAGTGCGAAAAGTGGTTTTTCCACACTAATACAAGTGCAAAAGTGGTTTCCTGCACCAACACAAGTGCGAAAAGTGGTTTTTCAACACTAACACAAGTGCAAAAAGTGTTTTTTCAACACTAACACAAGTGCAAAAAGTGTTTTTTCCACACCAATACAAGTGCAAAAGTGGTTTCCTGCACCAACACAAGTGCGAAACGTGGTTTTTCAACACTAACACAAGTGCGAAAAGTGGTTTTTCCACACTAATACAAGTGCAAAAGTGGTTTCCTGCACCAACACAAGTGCGAAAAGTAGTTTTTCAACACTAACAAAAGTGCGAAAAGTGGTTATTCAACAATAACACAAGTGCGAAAAGTGGTTTTTCAACAGTAACACAAGTGCGAAAAGTGGTTTTTCAACACTAACACAAGTGCGAAAAGTGGTTTTTCAACACTAACACAAGTGCGAAAAGTGGTTTTTCAACACTAACACAAGTGCGAAAAGTGGTTTTTTCCCACACTAATACAAGTGCAAAAGTGGTTTCCTGCACCAACACAAGTGCGAAAAGTGGTTTTTCAACACTAACACAAATGCGAAAAGTGTTTTTTCAACACTAACACAAGTGCGAAAAGTGGTTTTTTCCACACTAATACAAGTGGAAAAGTGGTTTCCTGCACCAACACACGTGCGAAAAGTGGTTTTTCAACACTAACACAAGTGCGAAAACTGGTTTTTCAACACTATCACAAGTGCAAAAAGTGTTTTTTCCACACTAATACAAGTGCAAAAGTGGTTTCCTGCACCAACACAAGTGCGAAAAGTGGTTTTTCAACACTAACACAAGTGCGAAAAGTGGTTTTTCAACACTAACACAAGTGCGAAAAGTGGTTTTTCCACACTAATACAAGTGCAAAAGTGGTTTTTCAACACTAACACAAGTGTGAAAAGTGGTTTTTCCACACAAATACAAGTGCAAAAGTGGTTTCCTGCACCAACACAAGTGCGAAAAGTGGTTTTTCAACACTAACACAAGTGCGAAAAGTGGTTTTTCAACACTATCACAAGTGCAAAAAGTGTTTTTTCCACACTAATAAAAGTGCAAAAGTGGTTTCCTGCACCAACACAATTGCGAAAAGTGGTTTTTCAACACTAACACAAGTGCGAAAAGTGGTTTTTCAACACAAACACAAGTGCGAAAAGTGTTTTTTCCACACTAATACAAGTGCAAAAGTGGTTTCCTGCACCAACACAAGTGCGAAAAGTGGTTTTTCAACACTATCTCAAGTGCAAAAAGTATTTTTTCCACACTAATACAAGTGCAAAAGTGGTTTCCTGCATCAACACAAGTGCAAAAAGTGGTTTTTCAACACTAACACAAGTGCGAAAAGTGGTTTTTCAACACTAACACAAGTGCGAAAAGTGGTTTTTCCACACTAATACAAGTGCAAAAGTGGTTTCCTGCACCAACACAAGTGCGAAAAGTGGTTTTTCAACACTAACACAAGTGCGAAAAGTGGTTTTTCAACACTATCACAAGTGCAAAAAGTCTTTTTTCCACACTAATACAAGTGCAAAAGTGGTTTCCTGCACCAACACAAGTGCGAAAAGTGGTTTTTCAACACTAACACAAGTGCGAAAAGTGGTTTTTCAACATTATCACAAGTGCAAAAAGTGTTTTTTCCACACTAATACAAGTGCAAAAGTGGTTTCCTGCACCAACACAAGTGCGAAAAGTGGTTTTTCAACACTATCTCAAGTGCAAAAAGTATTTTTTCCACACTAATACAAGTGCAAAAGTGGTTTCCTGCATCAACACAAGTGCAAAAAGTGGTTTTTCAACACTAACACAAGTGCGAAAAGTGGTTTTTCAACACTAACACAAGTGCGAAAAGTGGTTTTTCCACACTAATACAAGTGCAAAAGTGGTTTCCTGCACCAACACAAGTGCGAAAAGTGGTTTTTCAACACTAACACAAGTGCGAAAAGTGGTTTTTCAACACTATCACAAGTGCAAAAAGTCTTTTTTCCACACTAATACAAGTGCAAAAGTGGTTTCCTGCACCAACACAAGTGCGAAAAGTGGTTTTTCAACACTAACACAAGTGCGAAAAGTGGTTTTCAACATTATCACAAGTGCAAAAAGTGTTTTTTCCACACTAATACAAGTGCAAAAGTGGTTTCCTGCACCAACACAAGTGCGAAAAGTGGTTTTTCAACACTAACACAAGTGCGAAAAGTGGTTTTTCAACACTATCACAAGTGCAAAAAGTGTTTTTTCCAAACTAATACAAGTGCAAAAGTGGTTTCCTGCACCAACACAAGTGCGAAAAGTGGTTTTTCAACACTAACACAAGTGCGAAAATTGGTTTTTCAATACTAACACAAGTGCGACAAGTGGTTTTTCAACACTATCACAAGTGCAAAAAATGTTTTTTCCACACTAATACAAGTGCAAAAGTGGTTTCCTGCACCAACACAAGTGCGAAAAGTGGTTTTTCAACACTAACACAAGTGCAAAAAGTGGTTTTTCAACACTAACACAAGTGTGAAAAGTGGTTTTTCCACACTAATACAAGTGCAAAAGTGGTTTCCTGCACCAACACAAGTGCGAAAAGTGGTTTTTCAACACTAACACAAGTGCGAAAAGTGGTTTTTCAACACCAACACAAGTGCAAAAAGTGGTTTTTCAACACTAACACAAGTGCGAAAAGTGGTTTTTCAACACTAACACAAGTGCGAAAAGTGGTTTTTCAACACTAACACAAGTGCGAAAAGTGGTTTTTCAACGCGAACACAAGTGCGAAAAGTGTTTTTTCAACACTATCACAAGTGCAAAAAGTGTTTTTTCCACACTAATACAAGTGCAAAAGTGGTTTCCTGCACCAACACAAGTGCGAAAAGTGGTTTTTCAACACTAACACAAGTGCGAAAAGTGGTTTTTCAACACTAACACAAGTGCGAAAAGTGGTTTTTCAACACTATCACAAGTGCAAAAAGTGTTTTTTCCACACTAATACAAGTGCAAAAGTGGTTTCCTGCACCAACACAAGTGCGAAAAGTGGTTTTTCAACACTAACACAAGTGCGAAAAGTGGTTTTTCAATACTAACACAAGTGCGACAAGTGGTTTTTCAACACTATCACAAGTGCAAAAAGTGTTTTTTCCACACTAATACAAGTGCAAAAGTGGTTTCCTGCATCAACACAAGTGCGAAAAGTGGTTTTTCAACACTAACACAAGTGCAAAAAGTGGTTTTTCAACACTAACACAAGTGTGAAAAGTGGTTTTTCCACACGAATACAAGTGCAAAAGTGGTTTCCTGCACCAACACAAGTGCGAAAAGTGGTTTTTCAACACTAACACAAGTGCGAAAAGTGGTTTTTCAACACTATCACAAGTGCAAAAAGTGTTTTTTCCACACTAATACAAGTGCAAAAGTGGATTCCTGCACCAACACAAGTGCGAAAAGTGGTTTTTCAACACAAACACAAGTGCGAAAAGTGTTTTTTCCACACTAATACAAGTGCAAAAGTGGTTTCCTGCATCAACACAAGTGCGAAAAGTGGTTTTTGAACACTAACACAAGTGCGAAAAGTGGTTTTTCAACACTAACACAAGTGCGAAAAGTGGTTTTTCCACACTAATACATTGCAAAAGTGGTTTCCTGCACCAACACAAGTGCGAAAAGTGGTTTTTCAACACTAACACAAGTGCGAAAAGTGGTTTTTCAACACTATCACAAGTGCAAAAAGTCTTTTTTCCACACTAATACAAGTGCAAAAATGGTTTCCTGCACCAACACAAGTGCGAAAAGTGGTTTTTCAACACTAACACAAGTGCGAAAAGTGGTTTTTCAACATTATCACAAGTCCAAAAAGTGTTTTTTCCACACTAATACAAGTGCAAAAGTGGTTTCCTGCACCAACACAAGTGCGAAAAGTGGTTTTTAAACACTAACACAAGTGCAAAAAGTGGTTTTTCAACAATATCACAAATGCAAAAAGTGATTTTTTCCATACTAATACAAGTGGAAAAGTGGTTTCCTGCACCAACACAAGTGCGAAAAGTGGTTTTTCAACACTAACACAAGTGCGAAAAGTGGTTTTTCAACACTATCACAAGTGCAAAAAGTGTTTTTTCCACACTAATACAAGTGCAAAAGTGGTTTCCTGCACCAACGCAAGTGCGAAAAGTGGTTTTTCAACACTAACACAAGTGCGAAAAGTGGTTTTTCAACACTAACACAATTGCGAAAAGTGGTTTTTCAACACTAACACAAGTGCGAAAAGTGTTTTTTCCACACTAATACAAGTGCAAAAGTGGTTTCCTGCACCAACACAAGTGCGAAAAGTGGTTTTTCAACACTGGCACAAGTGCGAAAAGTGGTTTTTCAACACTAACACAAGTGCGAAAAGTGGTTTTTCAACACTACCACAAGTGCGAAAAGTGGTTTTGCCACACTAATACAAGTGCGAAAGTGGTTTCCTGCACCAACACAAGTGCGAAAAGTGGTTTTTCCACACCAATACAAGTGCAAAAGTGGTTTCCTGCACCAACACAAGTGCGAAAAGTTTTTTTTCAACACTAACACAAGTGCGAAAAGTGGTTTTTCCACACCAATACAAGTGCAAATGTGGTTTCCTGCACTAACACAAGTGCGAAAAGTGGTTTTTCAACACTAACACAAGTGCGAAAAGTGGTTTTTCAACACTAACACAAGTGCGAAAAGTGGTTTTTCAACACTAACACAAGTGCGAAAAGTGGTTTTTCAACATTATCACAAGTGCAAAAAGTGTTTTTTCCACACTAATACAAGTGCAAAAGTGGTTTCTTGCACCAACACAAGTGCGAAAAGTGGTTTTTCAACATTAACACAATTGCGAAAAGTGGTTTTTCAACACTAACACAAGTTCGAAAAGTGGTTTTTCCACACTAATACAAGTGCAAAAGTGGTTTCCTGCACCAACACAAGTGCGAAAAGTGGTTTTTCAACACTAACACAAGTGCGAAAAGTGGTTTTTCAACACTATCACAAGTGCAAAAAGTGTTTTTTCCACACTAATACAAGTGCAAAAGTGGTTTCCTCCACCAACACAAGTGCGAAAAGTGGTTTTTCAACACTAACACAAGTGCGAAAAGTGGTTTTTCAACACTAATACAAGTGCAAAAGTGGTTTCCTGCACCAACACAAGTGCGAAAAGTGGTTTTTCAACACTAACACAAGTGCGAAAAGTGGTTTTTCCACACTAATACAAGTGCAAGAGTGGTTTCCTGCACCAACACAAGTGCGAAAAGTGGTTTTTCAACACTAACAAAAGTGCGAAAAGTGGTTTTTCAACACTAACACAAGTGCGAAAAGTGGTTTTTCAACACTAACACAAGTGCGAAAAGTGGTTTTTCAACACTAACACAAGTGCGAAAAGTGGTTTTTCAACACTAACACAAGTGCGAAAAGTGGTTTTTCCACACTAATACAAGTGCAAAAGTGGTTTCCTGCACCAACACAAGTGTGAAAAGTGGTTTTTCAACACTAACACAAGTGCGAAAAGTGGTTTTTCAACACTATCACAAGTGCAAAAAGTGGTTTTTCAACACTAACACAAGTGCGAAAAGTGGTTTTTCAACACTAACACAAGTGCGATAAGTGGTTTTTCAACAGTAACACAAGTGCGAAAAGTGTTTTTTCCACACTAATACAAGTGAAAAAGTGGTTTCCTGCACCAACACAAGTGCGAAAAGTGGTTTTTCAACACTAACACAAGTGCGAAAAGTGGTTTTTCCACACTAATACAAGTGCAAAAGTGGTTTTTCCACACTATCACAAGTGCGAAAAGTGGTTTCCTGCACCAACACAAGTGCGAAAAGTGGTTTTTCAACACTATCACAAGTGCAAAAAGTGGTTTTTCAACACTATCACAAGTGCAAAAAGTGTTTTTCCACACTAATACAAGTGCAAAAGTGGTTTCCTGCACCAACACAAGTGCGAAAAGTGGTTTTTCAACACTAACAAAAGTGCGAAAAGTGGTTTTTCAACATTATCACAAGTGCAAAAAGTGTTTTTTCCACACTAATACAAGTGCAAAAGTGGTTTCCTGCACCAACACAAGTTCGAAAGGTGGTTTTTCAACACTAACACAATTGCGAAAATTGGTTTTTCCACACTAATACAAGTGCAAAAGTGGTTTCCTGCACCAACACAAGTGCGAAAAGTGGTTTTTCAACACTATCTCAAGTGCAAAAAGTATTTTTTCCACACTAATACAAGTGCAAAAGTGGTTTCCTGCATCAACACAAGTGCAAAAAGTGGTTTTTCAACACTAACACAAGTGCGAAAAGTGGTTTTTCAACACTAACACAAGTGCGAAAAGTGGTTTTTCCACACTAATACAAGTGCAAAAGTGGTTTTTCAACACTAACACAAGTGTGAAAAGTGGTTTTTCCACACAAATACAAGTGCAAAAGTGGTTTCCTGCACCAACACAAGTGCGAAAAGTGGTTTTTCAACACTAACACAAGTGCGAAAAGTGGTTTTTCAACACTATCACAAGTGCAAAAAGTGTTTTTTCCACACTAATAAAAGTGCAAAAGTGGTTTCCTGCACCAACACAATTGCGAAAAGTGGTTTTTCAACACTAACACAAGTGCGAAAAGTGGTTTTTCAACACAAACACAAGTGCGAAAAGTGTTTTTTCCACACTAATACAAGTGCAAAAGTGGTTTCCTGCACCAACACAAGTGCGAAAAGTGGTTTTTCAACACTATCTCAAGTGCAAAAAGTATTTTTTCCACACTAATACAAGTGCAAAAGTGGTTTCCTGCATCAACACAAGTGCAAAAAGTGGTTTTTCAACACTAACACAAGTGCGAAAAGTGGTTTTTCAACACTAACACAAGTGCGAAAAGTGGTTTTTCCACACTAATACAAGTGCAAAAGTGGTTTCCTGCACCAACACAAGTGCGAAAAGTGGTTTTTCAACACTAACACAAGTGCGAAAAGTGGTTTTTCAACACTATCACAAGTGCAAAAAGTCTTTTTTCCACACTAATACAAGTGCAAAAGTGGTTTCCTGCACCAACACAAGTGCGAAAAGTGGTTTTTCAACACTAACACAAGTGCGAAAAGTGGTTTTTCAACATTATCACAAGTGCAAAAAGTGTTTTTTCCACACTAATACAAGTGCAAAAGTGGTTTCCTGCACCAACACAAGTGCGAAAAGTGGTTTTTCAACACTATCTCAAGTGCAAAAAGTATTTTTTCCACACTAATACAAGTGCAAAAGTGGTTTCCTGCATCAACACAAGTGCAAAAAGTGGTTTTTCAACACTAACACAAGTGCGAAAAGTGGTTTTTCAACACTAACACAAGTGCGAAAAGTGGTTTTTCCACACTAATACAAGTGCAAAAGTGGTTTCCTGCACCAACACAAGTGCGAAAAGTGGTTTTTCAACACTAACACAAGTGCGAAAAGTGGTTTTTCAACACTATCACAAGTGCAAAAAGTCTTTTTTCCACACTAATACAAGTGCAAAAGTGGTTTCCTGCACCAACACAAGTGCGAAAAGTGGTTTTTCAACACTAACACAAGTGCGAAAAGTGGTTTTCAACATTATCACAAGTGCAAAAAGTGTTTTTTCCACACTAATACAAGTGCAAAAGTGGTTTCCTGCACCAACACAAGTGCGAAAAGTGGTTTTTCAACACTAACACAAGTGCGAAAAGTGGTTTTTCAACACTATCACAAGTGCAAAAAGTGTTTTTTCCAAACTAATACAAGTGCAAAAGTGGTTTCCTGCACCAACACAAGTGCGAAAAGTGGTTTTTCAACACTAACACAAGTGCGAAAATTGGTTTTTCAATACTAACACAAGTGCGACAAGTGGTTTTTCAACACTATCACAAGTGCAAAAAATGTTTTTTCCACACTAATACAAGTGCAAAAGTGGTTTCCTGCACCAACACAAGTGCGAAAAGTGGTTTTTCAACACTAACACAAGTGCAAAAAGTGGTTTTTCAACACTAACACAAGTGTGAAAAGTGGTTTTTCCACACTAATACAAGTGCAAAAGTGGTTTCCTGCACCAACACAAGTGCGAAAAGTGGTTTTTCAACACTAACACAAGTGCGAAAAGTGGTTTTTCAACACCAACACAAGTGCAAAAAGTGGTTTTTCAACACTAACACAAGTGCGAAAAGTGGTTTTTCAACACTAACACAAGTGCGAAAAGTGGTTTTTCAACACTAACACAAGTGCGAAAAGTGGTTTTTCAACGCGAACACAAGTGCGAAAAGTGTTTTTTCAACACTATCACAAGTGCAAAAAGTGTTTTTTCCACACTAATACAAGTGCAAAAGTGGTTTCCTGCACCAACACAAGTGCGAAAAGTGGTTTTTCAACACTAACACAAGTGCGAAAAGTGGTTTTTCAACACTAACACAAGTGCGAAAAGTGGTTTTTCAACACTATCACAAGTGCAAAAAGTGTTTTTTCCACACTAATACAAGTGCAAAAGTGGTTTCCTGCACCAACACAAGTGCGAAAAGTGGTTTTTCAACACTAACACAAGTGCGAAAAGTGGTTTTTCAATACTAACACAAGTGCGACAAGTGGTTTTTCAACACTATCACAAGTGCAAAAAGTGTTTTTTCCACACTAATACAAGTGCAAAAGTGGTTTCCTGCATCAACACAAGTGCGAAAAGTGGTTTTTCAACACTAACACAAGTGCAAAAAGTGGTTTTTCAACACTAACACAAGTGTGAAAAGTGGTTTTTCCACACGAATACAAGTGCAAAAGTGGTTTCCTGCACCAACACAAGTGCGAAAAGTGGTTTTTCAACACTAACACAAGTGCGAAAAGTGGTTTTTCAACACTATCACAAGTGCAAAAAGTGTTTTTTCCACACTAATACAAGTGCAAAAGTGGATTCCTGCACCAACACAAGTGCGAAAAGTGGTTTTTCAACACAAACACAAGTGCGAAAAGTGTTTTTTCCACACTAATACAAGTGCAAAAGTGGTTTCCTGCATCAACACAAGTGCGAAAAGTGGTTTTTGAACACTAACACAAGTGCGAAAAGTGGTTTTTCAACACTAACACAAGTGCGAAAAGTGGTTTTTCCACACTAATACATTGCAAAAGTGGTTTCCTGCACCAACACAAGTGCGAAAAGTGGTTTTTCAACACTAACACAAGTGCGAAAAGTGGTTTTTCAACACTATCACAAGTGCAAAAAGTCTTTTTTCCACACTAATACAAGTGCAAAAATGGTTTCCTGCACCAACACAAGTGCGAAAAGTGGTTTTTCAACACTAACACAAGTGCGAAAAGTGGTTTTTCAACATTATCACAAGTCCAAAAAGTGTTTTTTCCACACTAATACAAGTGCAAAAGTGGTTTCCTGCACCAACACAAGTGCGAAAAGTGGTTTTTAAACACTAACACAAGTGCAAAAAGTGGTTTTTCAACAATATCACAAATGCAAAAAGTGATTTTTTCCATACTAATACAAGTGGAAAAGTGGTTTCCTGCACCAACACAAGTGCGAAAAGTGGTTTTTCAACACTAACACAAGTGCGAAAAGTGGTTTTTCAACACTATCACAAGTGCAAAAAGTGTTTTTTCCACACTAATACAAGTGCAAAAGTGGTTTCCTGCACCAACGCAAGTGCGAAAAGTGGTTTTTCAACACTAACACAAGTGCGAAAAGTGGTTTTTCAACACTAACACAAGTGCGAAAAGTGGTTTTTCAACACTAACACAAGTGCGAAAAGTGTTTTTTCCACACTAATACAAGTGCAAAAGTGGTTTCCTGCACCAACACAAGTGCGAAAAGTGGTTTTTCAACACTGGCACAAGTGCGAAAAGTGGTTTTTCAACACTAACACAAGTGCGAAAAGTGGTTTTTCAACACTACCACAAGTGCGAAAAGTGGTTTTGCCACACTAATACAAGTGCGAAAGTGGTTTCCTGCACCAACACAAGTGCGAAAAGTGGTTTTTCCACACCAATACAAGTGCAAAAGTGGTTTCCTGCACCAACACAAGTGCGAAAAGTTTTTTTTCAACACTAACACAAGTGCGAAAAGTGGTTTTTCCACACCAATACAAGTGCAAATGTGGTTTCCTGCACTAACACAAGTGCGAAAAGTGGTTTTTCAACACTAACACAAGTGCGAAAAGTGGTTTTTCAACACTAACACAAGTGCGAAAAGTGGTTTTTCAACACTAACACAAGTGCGAAAAGTGGTTTTTCAACATTATCACAAGTGCAAAAAGTGTTTTTTCCACACTAATACAAGTGCAAAAGTGGTTTCTTGCACCAACACAAGTGCGAAAAGTGGTTTTTCAACATTAACACAATTGCGAAAAGTGGTTTTTCAACACTAACACAAGTTCGAAAAGTGGTTTTTCCACACTAATACAAGTGCAAAAGTGGTTTCCTGCACCAACACAAGTGCGAAAAGTGGTTTTTCAACACTAACACAAGTGCGAAAAGTGGTTTTTCAACACTATCACAAGTGCAAAAAGTGTTTTTTCCACACTAATACAAGTGCAAAAGTGGTTTCCTCCACCAACACAAGTGCGAAAAGTGGTTTTTCAACACTAACACAAGTGCGAAAAGTGGTTTTTCAACACTAATACAAGTGCAAAAGTGGTTTCCTGCACCAACACAAGTGCGAAAAGTGGTTTTTCAACACTAACACAAGTGCGAAAAGTGGTTTTTCCACACTAATACAAGTGCAAAAGTGGTTTCCTGCACCAACACAAGTGCGAAAAGTGGTTTTTCAACACTAACAAAAGTGCGAAAAGTGGTTTTTCAACACTAACACAAGTGCGAAAAGTGGTTTTTCAACACTAACACAAGTGCGAAAAGTGGTTTTTCAACACTAACACAAGTGCGAAAAGTGGTTTTTCAACACTAACACAAGTGCGAAAAGTGGTTTTTCCACACTAATACAAGTGCAAAAGTGGTTTCCTGCACCAACACAAGTGCAAAAAGTGGTTTTTCAACACTAACACAAGTGCGAAAAGTGGTTTTTCAACACTAACACAAGTGCGATAAGTGGTTTTTCAACAGTAACACAAGTGCGAAAAGTGTTTTTTCCACACTAATACAAGTGAAAAAGTGGTTTCCTGCACCAACACAAGTGCGAAAAGTGGTTTTTCAACACTAACACAAGTGCGAAAAGTGGTTTTTCCACACTAATACAAGTGCAAAAGTGGTTTTTCCACACTATCACAAGTGCGAAAAGTGGTTTCCTGCACCAACACAAGTGCGAAAAGTGGTTTTTCAACACTATCACAAGTGCAAAAAGTGGTTTTTCAACACTATCACAAGTGCAAAAAGTGTTTTTCCACACTAATACAAGTGCAAAAGTGGTTTCCTGCACCAACACAAGTGCGAAAAGTGGTTTTTCAACACTAACAAAAGTGCGAAAAGTGGTTTTTCAACATTATCACAAGTGCAAAAAGTGTTTTTTCCACACTAATACAAGTGCAAAAGTGGTTTCCTGCACCAACACAAGTTCGAAAGGTGGTTTTTCAACACTAACACAATTGCGAAAAGTGGTTTTTCCACACTAATACAAGTGCAAAAGTGGTTTCCTGCACCAACACAAGTGCGAAAAGTGGTTTTTCAACACTATCTCAAGTGCAAAAAGTATTTTTTCCACACTAATACAAGTGCAAAAGTGGTTTCCTGCATCAACACAAGTGCAAAAAGTGGTTTTTCAACACTAACACAAGTGCGAAAAGTGGTTTTTCAACACTAACACAAGTGCGAAAAGTGGTTTTTCCACACTAATACAAGTGCAAAAGTGGTTTCCTGCACCAACACAAGTGCGAAAAGTGGTTTTTCAACACTAACACAAGTGCGAAAAGTGGTTTTTCAACACTATCACAAGTGCAAAAAGTCTTTTTTCCACACTAATACAAGTGCAAAAGTGGTTTCCTGCACCAACACAAGTGCGAAAAGTGGTTTTTCAACACTAACACAAGTGCGAAAAGTGGTTTTTCAACATTATCACAAGTGCAAAAAGTGTTTTTTCCACACTAATACAAGTGCAAAAGTGGTTTCCTGCACCAACACAAGTGCGAAAAGTGGTTTTTCAACACTATCTCAAGTGCAAAAAGTATTTTTTCCACACTAATACAAGTGCAAAAGTGGTTTCCTGCATCAACACAAGTGCAAAAAGTGGTTTTTCAACACTAACACAAGTGCGAAAAGTGGTTTTTCAACACTAACACAAGTGCGAAAAGTGGTTTTTCCACACTAATACAAGTGCAAAAGTGGTTTCCTGCACCAACACAAGTGCGAAAAGTGGTTTTTCAACACTAACACAAGTGCGAAAAGTGGTTTTTCAACACTATCACAAGTGCAAAAAGTCTTTTTTCCACACTAATACAAGTGCAAAAGTGGTTTCCTGCACCAACACAAGTGCGAAAAGTGGTTTTTCAACACTAACACAAGTGCGAAAAGTGGTTTTTCAACATTATCACAAGTGCAAAAAGTGTTTTTTCCACACTAATACAAGTGCAAAAGTGGTTTCCTGCACCAACACAAGTGCGAAAAGTGGTTTTTCAACACTAACACAAGTGCGAAAAGTGGTTTTTCAACACTATCACAAGTGCAAAAAGTGTTTTTTCCAAACTAATACAAGTGCAAAAGTGGTTTCCTGCACCAACACAAGTGCGAAAAGTGGTTTTTCAACACTAACACAAGTGCGAAAATTGGTTTTTCAATACTAACACAAGTGCGACAAGTGGTTTTTCAACACTATCACAAGTGCAAAAAATGTTTTTTCCACACTAATACAAGTGCAAAAGTGGTTTCCTGCACCAACACAAGTGCGAAAAGTGGTTTTTCAACACTAACACAAGTGCAAAAAGTGGTTTTTCAACACTAACACAAGTGTGAAAAGTGGTTTTTCCACACTAATACAAGTGCAAAAGTGGTTTCCTGCACCAACACAAGTGTGAAAAGTGGTTTTTCAACACTAACACAAGTGCGAAAAGTGGTTTTTCAACACCAACACAAGTGCAAAAAGTGGTTTTTCAACACTAACACAAGTGCGAAAAGTGGTTTTTCAACACTAACACAAGTGCGAAAAGTGGTTTTTCAACACTAACACAAGTGCGAAAAGTGGTTTTTCAACGCGAACACAAGTGCGAAAAGTGTTTTTTCAACACTATCACAAGTGCAAAAAGTGTTTTTTCCACACTAATACAAGTGCAAAAGTGGTTTCCTGCACCAACACAAGTGCGAAAAGTGGTTTTTCAACACTAACACAAGTGCGAAAAGTGGTTTTTCAACACTAACACAAGTGCGAAAAGTGGTTTTTCAACACTATCACAAGTGCAAAAAGTGTTTTTTCCACACTAATACAAGTGCAAAAGTGGTTTCCTGCACCAACACAAGTGCGAAAAGTGGTTTTTCAACACTAACACAAGTGCGAAAAGTGGTTTTTCAATACTAACACAAGTGCGACAAGTGGTTTTTCAACACTATCACAAGTGCGAAAAGTGTTTTTTCCACACTAATACAAGTGCAAAAGTGGTTTCCTGCATCAACACAAGTGCGAAAAGTGGTTTTTCAACACTAACACAAGTGCAAAAAGTGGTTTTTCAACACTAACACAAGTGTGAAAAGTGGTTTTTCCACACTAATACAAGTGCAAAAGTGGTTTCCTGCACCAACACAAGTGCGAAAAGTGGTTTTTCAACACTAACACAAGTGCGAAAAGTGGTTTTTCAACACTATCACAAGTGCAAAAAGTGTTTTTTCCACACTAATACAAGTGCAAAAGTGGATTCCTGCACCAACACAATTGCGAAAAGTGGTTTTTCAACACTAACACAAGTGCGAAAAGTGGTTTTTCAACACAAACACAAGTGCGAAAAGTGTTTTTTCCACACTAATACAAGTGCAAAAGTGGTTTCCTGCATCAACACAAGTGCGAAAAGTGGTTTTTCAACACTAACACAAGTGCGAAAAGTGGTTTTTCAACACTAACACAAGTGCGAAAAGTGGTTTTTCCACACTAATACATTGCAAAAGTGGTTTCCTGCACCAACACAAGTGCGAAAAGTGGTTTTTCAACACTAACACAAGTGCGAAAAGTGGTTTTTCAACACTATCACAAGTGCAAAAAGTCTTTTTTCCACACTAATACAAGTGCAAAAGTGGTTTCCTGCACCAACACAAGTGCGAAAAGTGGTTTTTCAACACTAACACAAGTGCGAAAAGTGGTTTTTCAACATTATCACAAGTCCAAAAAGTGTTTTTTCCACACTAATACAAGTGCAAAAGTGGTTTCCTGCACCAACACAAGTGCGAAAAGTGGTTTTTAAACACTAACACAAGTGCAAAAAGTGGTTTTTCAACAATATCACAAATGCAAAAAGTGATTTTTTCCATACTAATACAAGTGGAAAAGTGGTTTCCTGCACCAACACAAGTGCGAAAAGTGGTTTTTCAACACTAACACAAGTGCGAAAAGTGGTTTTTCAACGCGAACACAAGTGCAAAAAGTGTTTTTTCCACACTAATACAAGTGCAAAAGTGGTTTCCTCCACCAACACAAGTGCAAAAAGTGGTTTTTCAACACTAACACAAGTGCGAAAAGTGGTTTTTCAACACTAATACAAGTGCAAAAGTGGTTTCCTGCACCAACACAAGTGCGAAAAGTGGTTTTTCAACACTAACACAAGTGCGAATAGTGGTTTTTCCACACTAATACAAGTGCAAAAGTGGTTTCCTGCACCAACACAAGTGCGAAAAGTGGTTTTTCAACACTAACACAAGTGCGAAAAGTGGTTTTTCAACACTATCACAAGTGCAAAAAGTGTTTTTTCCACACTAATACAAGTGCAAAAGTGGTTTCCTCCACCAACACAAGTGCGAAAAGTGGTTTTTCAACACTAACACAAGTGCGAAAAGTGGTATTTCAACACTAATACAAGTGCAAAAGTGGTTTCCTGCACCAACACAAGTGCGAAAAGTGGTTTTTCAACACTAACACAAGTGCGAAAAGTGGTTTTTCAACACTAACACAAGTGCGAAAAGTGGTTTTTCAACACTATCACAAGTGCAAAAAGTGTTTTTTCCACACTAATACAAGTGCAAAAGTGGTTTCCTGCACCAACACAAGTGCGAAAAGTGGTTTTTCAACACTAACACAAGTGCGAAAAGTGGTTTTTCAACACTAACACAAGTGCGAAAAGTGGTTTTTCAACACGATCACAAGTGCAAAAAGTGTTTTTTCCACACTAATACAAGTGCAAAAGTGGTTTCCTGCACCAACACAAGTGCGAAAAGTGGTTTTTCAATGCTAACACAAGTGCGAAAAGTGGTTTTTCAACACTAACACAAGTGCGAAAAGTGGTTTTTCCACACTAATACAAGTGCAAAAGTGGTTTCCTGCACCAACACAAGCGCGAAAAGTGGTTTTTCAACACTAACACAAGTGCAAAAAGTGTTTTTTCAACACTAACACAAGTGCAAAAAGTGTTTTTTCAACACTAACACAAGTGCAAAAAGTGTTTTTTCCACACCAATACAAGTGCAAAAGTGGTTTCCCGCACCAACACAAGTGCGAAAAGTGGTTTTTCAACACTAACACAAGTGCGAAAAGTGGTTTTTCCACACTAATACAAGTGCAAAAGTGGTTTCCTGCACCAACACAAGTGCGAAAAGTGGTTTTTCAACACTAACAAAAGTGCGAAAAGTGGTTTTTCAACACTAACACAAGTGCGAAAAGTGGTTTTTCAACAGTAACACAAGTGCGAAAAGTGGTTTTTCAACACTAACACAAGTGCGAAAAGTGGTTTTTCAACACTAACACAAGTGCGAAAAGTGGTTTTTCAACACTAACACAAGTGCGAAAAGTGGTTTTTTCCCACACTAATACAAGTGCAAAAGTGGTTTCCTGCACCAACACAAGTGCGAAAAGTGGTTTTTCAACACTAACACAAGTGCGAAAAGTGTTTTTTCAACACTAACACAAGTGCGAAAAGTGGTTTTTCCACACTAATACAAGTGGAAAAGTGGTTTCCTGCACCAACACAAGTGCGAAAAGTGGTTTTTCAACACTAACACAAGTGCGAAAACTGGTTTTTCAACACTATCACAAGTGCAAAAAGTGTTTTTTCCACACTAATACAAGTGCAAAAGTGGTTTCCTGCACCAACACAAGTGCGAAAAGTGGTTTTTCAACACTAACACAAGTGCGAAAAGTGGTTTTTCAACACTAACACAAGTGCGAAAAGTGGTTTTTCCACACTAATACAAGTGCAAAAGTGGTTTTTCAACACTAACACAAGTGTGAAAAGTGGTTTTTTCACACAAATACAAGTGCAAAAGTGGTTTCCTGCACCAACACAAGTGCGAAAAGTGGTTTTTCAACACTAACACAAGTGCGAAAAGTGGTTTTTCAACACTATCACAAGTGCAAAAAGTGTTTTTTCCACACTAATACAAGTGCAAAAGTGGTTTCCTGCACCAACACAATTGCGAAAAGTGGTTTTTCAACACTAACACAAGTGCGAAAAGTGGTTTTTCAACACAAACACAAGTGCGAAAAGTGTTTTTTCCACACTAATACAAGTGCAAAAGTGGTTTCCTGCACCAACACAAGTGCGAAAAGTGGTTTTTCAACACTATCTCAAGTGCAAAAAGTATTTTTTCCACACTAATACAAGTGCAAAAGTGGTTTCCTGCATCAACACAAGTGCAAAAAGTGGTTTTTCAACACTAACACAAGTGCAAAAAGTGGTTTTTCAACACTAACACAAGTGCGAAAAGTGGTTTTTCCACACTAATACAAGTGCAAAAGTGGTTTCCTGCACCAACACAAGTGCGAAAAGTGGTTTTTCAACACTAACACAAGTGCGAAAAGTGGTTTTTCAACACTATCACAAGTGCAAAAAGTGGTTTTTCAACACTAACACAAGTGTGAAAAGTGGTTTTTCCACACTAATACAAGTGCAAAAGTGGTTTCCTGCACCAACACAAGTGCGAAAAGTGGTTTTTCAACACTAACACAAGTGCGAAAAGTGGTTTTTCAACACCAACACAAGTGCAAAAAGTGGTTTTTCAACACTAATACAAGTGCAAAAGTGGTTTCCTGCACCAACACAAGTGCGAAAAGTGGTTTTTCAACACTAACACAAGTGCGAAAAGTGGTTTTTCAACACTAACACAAGTGCAAAAAGTGGTTTTTCAACACTAACACAAGTGTGAAAAGTGGTTTTTCCACACTAATACAAGTGCAAAAGTGGTTTCCTGCACCAACACAAGTGCGAAAAGTGGTTTTTCAACACTAACACAAGTGCGAAAAGTGGTTTTTCAACACCAACACAAGTGCAAAAAGTGGTTTTTCAACACTAACACAAGTGCGAAAAGTGGTTTTTCAACACTAACACAAGTGCGAAAAGTGGTTTTTCAACGCGAACACAAGTGCGAAAAGTGTTTTTTCAACACTATCACAAGTGCAAAAAGTGTTTTTTCCACACTAATACAAGTGCAAAAGTGGTTTCCTGCACCAACACAAGTGCGAAAAGTGGTTTTTCAACACTAACACAAGTGCGAAAAGTGGTTTTTCAACACTAACACAAGTGCGAAAAGTGCTTTTTCAACACTATCACAAGTGCAAAAAGTGTTTTTTCCACACTAATACAAGTGCAAAAGTGGTTTCCTGCACCAACACAAGTGCGAAAAGTGGTTTTTCAACACTAACACAAGTGCGAAAAGTGGTTTTTCAATACTAACACAAGTGCGACAAGTGGTTTTTCAACACTATCACAAGTGCAAAAAGTGTTTTTTCCACACTAATACAAGTGCAAAAGTGGTTTCCTGCATCAACACAAGTGCGAAAAGTGGTTTTTCAACACTAACACAAGTGCAAAAAGTGGTTTTTCAACACTAACACAAGTGTGAAAAGTGGTTTTTCCACACTAATGCAAGTGCAAAAGTGGTTTCCTGCACCAACACAAGTGCCAAAAGTGGTTTTTCAACACTAACACAAGTGCGAAAAGTGGTTTTTCAACACTATCACAAGTGCAAAAAGTGTTTTTTCCACATTAATACAAGTGCAAAAGTGGATTCCTGCACCAACACAATTGCGAAAAGTGGTTTTTCAACACTAACACAAGTGCGAAAAGTGGTTTTTCAACACAAACACAAGTGCGAAAAGTGTTTTTTCCACACTAATACAAGTGCAAAAGTGGTTTCCTGCATCAACACAAGTGCGAAAAGTGGTTTTTCAACACTAACACAAGTGCGAAAAGTGGTTTTTCAACACTAACACAAGTGCGAAAAGTGGTTTTTCCACACTAATACAAGTGCAAAAGTGGTTTCCTGCACCAACACAAGTGCGAAAAGTGGTTTTTCAACACTAACACAAGTGCGAAAAGTGGTTTTTCAACACTATCACAAGTGCAAAAAGTCTTTTTTCCACACTAATACAAGTGCAAAAGTGGTTTCCTGCACCAACACAAGTGCGAAAAGTGGTTTTTCAACACTAACACAAGTGCGAAAAGTGGTTTTTCAACATTATCACAAGTCCAAAAAGTGTTTTTTCCACACTAATACAAGTGCAAAAGTGGTTTCCTGCACCAACACAAGTGCGAAAAGTGGTTTTTAAACACTAACACAAGTGCAAAAAGTGGTTTTTCAACAATATCACAAATGCAAAAAGTGATTTTTTCCATACTAATACAAGTGGAAAAGTGGTTTCCTGCACCAACACAAGTGCGAAAAGTGGTTTTTCAACACTAACACAAGTGCGAAAAGTGGTTTTTCAACACTATCACAAGTGCAAAAAGTGGTTTTTCAACACTAACACAAGTGCGAAAAGTGTTTTTTCCACACTAATACAAGTGCAAAAGTGGTTTCCTGCACCAACACAAGTGCAAAAAGTGGTTTTTCAACACTAACACAAGTGCGAAAAGTGGTTTTTCAACACTAACACAAGTGCGAAAAGTGGTTTTTCAACACTAACACAAGTGCGAAAAGTGGTTTTTCCACACTAATACAAGTGCAAAAGTGGTTTCCTGCACCAACACAAGTGCGAAAAGTGGTTTTTCAACACTAACACAAGTGCGAAAAGTGGTTTTTCAACACTAACACAAGTGCGAAAAGTGGTTTTTCCACACTAATACAAGTGCAAAAGTGGTTTCCTGCACCAACACAAGTGCGAAAAGTGGTTTTTCAACACTAACACAAGTGCGAAAAGTGGTTTTTCAACACTACCACAAGTGCGAAAAGTGGTTTTGCCACACTAATACAAGTGCGAAAGTGGTTTCCTGCACCAACACAAGTGCGAAAAGTGGTTTTTCCACACCAATACAAGTGCAAAAGTGGTTTCCTGCACCAACACAAGTGCGAAAAGTTTTTTTTCAACACTAACACAAGTGCGAAAAGTGGTTTTTCCACACCAATACAAGTGCAAATGTGGTTTCCTGCACCAACACAAGTGCGAAAAGTGGTTTTTCAACACTAACACAAGTGCGAAAAGTGGTTTTTCAACACTAACACAAGTGCGAAAAGTGGTTTTTCAACATTATCACAAGTGCAAAAAGTGTTTTTTCCACACTAATACAAGTGTAAAAGTGGTTTCCTGCACCAACACAAGTGCGAAAAGTGGTTTTTCAACACTAACACAAGTGCGAAAAGTGGTTTTTCAACACTAACACAAGTTCGAAAAGTGGTTTTTCCACACTAATACAAGTGCAAAAGTGGTTTCCTCCACCAACACAAGTGCGAAAAGTGGTTTTTCAACACTAACACAAGTGCGAAAAGTGGTTTTTCAACACTAATACAAGTGCAAAAGTGGTTTCCTGCACCAACACAAGTGCGAAAAGTGGTTTTTCAACACTAACACAAGTGCGAAAAGTGGTTTTTCCACACTAATACAAGTGCAAAAGTGGTTTCCTGCACCAACACAAGTGCGAAAAGTGGTTTTTCAACACTAACAAAAGTGCGAAAAGTGGTTTTTCAACACTAACACAAGTGCGAAAAGTGGTTTTTCAACACTAACACAAGTGCGAAAAGTGGTTTTTCAACACTAACACAAGTGCGAAAAGTGGTTTTTCAACACTAACACAAGTGCGAAAAGTGGTTTTTCCACACTAATACAAGTGCAAAAGTGGTTTCCTGCACCAACACAAGTGTGAAAAGTGGTTTTTCAACACTAACACAAGTGCGAAAAGTGGTTTTTCAACACTATCACAAGTGCAAAAAGTGGTTTTTCAACACTAACACAAGTGCGAAAAGTGGTTTTTCAACACTAACACAAGTGCGATAAGTGGTTTTTCAACAGTAACACAAGTGCGAAAAGTGTTTTTTCCACACTAATACAAGTGCAAAAGTGGTTTCCTGCACCAACACAAGTGCGAAAAGTGGTTTTTCAACACTAACACAAGTGCGAAAAGTGGTTTTTCCACACTAATACAAGTGCAAAAGTGGTTTTTCCACAATATCACAAGTGCGAAAAGTGGTTTCCTGCACCAACACAAGTGCAAAAAGTGGTTTTTCAACACTAACACAAGTGCGAAAAGTGGTTTTTCAACACTATCACAAGTGCAAAAAGTGTTTTTCCACACTAATACAAGTGCAAAAGTGGTTTCCTGCACCAACACAAGTGCGAAAAGTGGTTTTTCAACACTAACAAAAGTGCGAAAAGTGGTTTTTCAACATTATCACAAGTGCAAAAAGTGTTTTTTCCACACTAATACAAGTGCAAAAGTGGTTTCCTGCACCAACACAAGTGCGAAAAGTGGTTTTTCAACACTAACACAATTGCGAAAAGTGGTTTTTCAACACTAACACAAGTTCGAAAAGTGGTTTTTCCACACTAATACAAGTGCAAAAGTGGTTTCCTGCACCAACACAAGTGCGAAAAGTGGTTTTTCAACACTAACACAAGCGCAAAAAGTGGTTTTTCAACACTATCACAAGTGCAAAAAGTGTTTTTTCCACACTAATACAAGTGCAAAAGTGGTTTCCTCCACCAACACAAGTGCAAAAAGTGGTTTTTCAGCACTAACACAAGTGCGAAAAGTGGTTTTTCAACACTAATACAAGTGCAAAAGTGGTTTCCTGCACCAACACAAGTGCGAAAAGTGGTTTTTCAACACTAACACAAGTGCGAATAGTGGTTTTTCCACACTAATACAAGTGCAAAAGTGGTTTCCTGCACCAACACAAGTGCGAAAAGTGGTTTTTCAACACTAACACAAGTGCGAAAAGTGGTTTTTCAACACTATCACAAGTGCAAAAAGTGTTTTTTCCACACTAATACAAGTACAAAAGTGGTTTCCTCCACCAACACAAGTGCGAAAAGTGGTTTTTCAACACTAACACAAGTGCGAAAAGTGGTTTTTCAACACTAATGCAAGTGCAAAAGTGGTTTCCTGCACCAACACAAGTGCGAAAAGTGGTTTTTCAACACTAACACAAGTGCGAATAGTGGTTTTTCCACACTAATACAAGTGCAAAAGTGGTTTCCTGCACCAACACAAGTGCGAAAAGTGGTTTTTCAACACTAACAAAAGTGCGAAAAGTGGTTTTTCAACACTAAAACAAGTGCGAAAATTGGTTTTTCAACACTAACACAAGTGCGAAAAGTGGTTTTTCAAGACTAACACAAGTGCGAAAAGTGGTTTTTCAACACTAACACAAGTGCGAAAAGTGGTTTTTCCACACTAATTCAAGTGCAAAAGTGGTTTCATGCACCAACACAAGTGTGAAAAGTGGTTTTTCAACACTAACACAAGTGCAAAAAGTGGTTTTTCAACACTAACACAAGTGCGAAAAGTGGTTTTTCAACACTAACACAAGTGCGAAAAGTGTTTTTTCCACACTAATACAAGTGCAAAAGTGGTTTCCTGCACCAACACAAGTGCGAAAAGTGGTTTTTCAACACTAACACAAGTGCGAAAAGTGGTTTTTCCACACTAATACAAGTGCAAAAGTGGTTTTTCCACACTATCACAAGTGCGAAAAGTGGTTTCCTGCACCAACACAAGTGCGAAAAGTGGTTTTTCAACACTAACACAAGTGCGAAAAGTGGTTTTTTCAACACTATCACAAGTGCAAAAAGTGTTTTTTCCACACTAATACAAGTGCAAAAGTGGTTTCCTGCACCAACACAAGTGCGAAAAGTGGTTTTTCAACACTAACACAAGTGCGAAAAGTGGTTTTTCAACACTAACACAAGTGCGAAAAGTGGTTTTTCAAGACTATCACAAGTGCAAAAAGTGTTTTTTCCACACTAATACAAGTGCAAAAGTGGTTTCCTGCACCAACACAAGTGCGAAAAGTGGTTTTTCAACACTAACACAATTGCAAAAAGTGGTTTTTCAACACTATCACAAGTGCAAAAAGTGGTTTTTCCACACTAATACAAGTGCAAAAGTGGTTTCCTGCACCAACACAAGTGCGAAAAGTGGTTTTTCAACACTAACACAAGTGTGAAAAGTGGTTTTTCAACACTAACACAAGTGCGAAAAGTGGTTTTTCCACACTATCACATGTGCGAAAAGTGGTTTCCTGCACCAACACTAGTGCGAAAAGTGGTTTTTCAACACTAACGCAAGTGCGAAAATTGGTTTTTCAACACTATCACAAGTGTGAAAAGTGGTTTTTCAACACTAACACAAGTGCAAAAAGTGGTTTTTCAACACTAACACAAGTGCGATAAGTGGTTTTTCAACACTATCACAAGTGCAAAAAGTGGTTTTTCCACACTAATACAAGTGCAAAAGTGGTTTCCTGCACCAACACATGTGCGAAAAGTGGTTTTTCAACACTAACACAATTGCAAAAAGTGGTTTTTCAACACTATCACAAGTGCAAAAAGTGGTTTTTCCACACTAATACAAGTGCAAAAGTGGTTTCCTGCACCAACACAAGTGCGAAAAGTGGTTTTTCAACACTAACACAAGTGTGAAAAGTGGTTTTTCAACACTAACACAAGTGCGAAAAGTGGTTTTTCCACACTATCACATGTGCGAAAAGTGGTTTCCTGCACCAACACTAGTGCGAAAAGTGGTTTTTCAACACTAACGCAAGTGAGAAAAGTGGTTTTTCAACACTAATACAAGTGCAAAAGTGGTTTCCTGCACCAACACAAGTGCGAAAAGTGGTTTTTCAACACTAACACAAGTGCGAAAAGTGGTTTTTCCACACTAATACAAGTGCAAAAGTGGTTTCCTGCACCAACACAAGTGCGAAAAGTGGTTTTTCAACACTAACAAAAGTGCGAAAAGTGGTTTTTCAACACTAACACAAGTGCGAAAAGTGGTTTTTCAACACTAACACAAGTGCGAAAAGTGGTTTTTCAACACTAACACAAGTGCGAAAAGTGGTTTTTCCACACTAATACAAGTGCAAAAGTGGTTTCCTGCACTAACACAAGTGCGAAAAGTGGTTTTTCAACACTAACAAAAGTGCGAAAAGTGGTTTTTCAACACTAACACAAGTGCGAAAAGTGGTTTTTCAACACTAACACAAGTGCGAAAAGTGGTTTTTCAACACTAACACAAGTGCGAAAAGTGGTTTTTCAACACTAACACAAGTGCGAAAAGTGGTTTTTCAACACTATCACAAGTGCAAAAAGTGGTTTTTCAACACTAACACAAGTGCGAAAAGTGGTTTTTCAACACTAACACAAGTGCGATAAGTGGTTTTTCAACAGTAACACAAGTGCGAAAAGTGTTTTTTCCACACTAATACAAGTGCAAAAGTGGTTTCCTGCACCAACACAAGTGCGAAAAGTGGTTTTTCAACACTAACACAAGTGCGAAAAGTGGTTTTTCAACACTATCACAAGTGCAAAAAGTGTTTTTCCACACTAATACAAGTGCAAAAGTGGTTTCCTGCACCAACACAAGTGCGAAAAGTGGTTTTTCAACACTAACAAAAGTGCGAAATGTGGTTTTTCAACATTATCACAAGTGCAAAAAGTGTTTTTTCCACACTAATACAAGTGCAAAAGTGGTTTCCTGCACCAACACAAGTGCGAAAAGTGGTTTTTCAACACTAACACAAGTGCGAAAAGTGGTTTTTCCACACTAATACAAGTGCAAAAGTGGTTTTTCCACACTATCACAAGTGCGAAAAGTGGTTTCCTGCACCAACACAAGTGCGAAAAGTGGTTTTTCAACACTAACACAAGTGCGAAAAGTGGTTTTTTCAACACTATCACAAGTGCAAAAAGTGTTTTTTCCACACTAATACAAGTGCAAAAGTGGTTTCCTGCACCAACACAAGTGCGAAAAGTGGTTTTTCAACACTAACACAAGTGCGAAAAGTGGTTTTTCAACACTAACACAAGTGCGAAAAGTGGTTTTTCAACACTATCACAAGTGCAAAAAGTGTTTTTTCCACACTAATACAAGTGCAAAAGTGGTTTCCTGCACCAACACAAGTGCGAAAAGTGGTTTTTCAACACTAACACAATTGCAAAAAGTGGTTTTTCAACACTATCACAAGTGCAAAAAGTGGTTTTTCCACACTAATACAAGTGCAAAAGTGGTTTCCTGCACCAACACAAGTGCGAAAAGTGGTTTTTCAACACTAACACAAGTGTGAAAAGTGGTTTTTCAACACTAACACAAGTGCGAAAAGTGGTTTTTCCACACTATCACATGTGCGAAAAGTGGTTTCCTGCACCAACACTAGTGCGAAAAGTGGTTTTTCAACACTAACGCAAGTGCGAAAATTGGTTTTTCAACACTATCACAAGTGTGAAAAGTGGTTTTTCAACACTAACACAAGTGCAAAAAGTGGTTTTTCAACACTAACACAAGTGCGATAAGTGGTTTTTCAACACTATCACAAGTGCAAAAAGTGGTTTTTCCACACTAATACAAGTGCAAAAGTGGTTTCCTGCACCAACACAAGTGCGAAAAGTGGTTTTTCAACACTAACACAATTGCAAAAAGTGGTTTTTCAACACTATCACAAGTGCAAAAAGTGGTTTTTCCACACTAATACAAGTGCAAAAGTGGTTTCCTGCACCAACACAAGTGCGAAAAGTGGTTTTTCAACACTAACACAAGTGTGAAAAGTGGTTTTTCAACACTAACACAAGTGCGAAAAGTGGTTTTTCCACACTATCACATGTGCGAAAAGTGGTTTCCTGCACCAACACTAGTGCGAAAAGTGGTTTTTCAATACTAACGCAAGTGAGAAAAGTGGTTTTTCAACACTAATACAAGTGCAAAAGTGGTTTCCTGCACCAACACAAGTGCGAAAAGTGGTTTTTCAACACTAACACAAGTGCGAAAAGTGGTTTTTCCACACTAATACCAGTGCAAAAGTGGTTTCCTGCACCAACACAAGTGCGAAAAGTGGTTTTTCAACACTAACAAAAGTGCGAAAAGTGGTTTTTCAACACTAACACAAGTGCGAAAAGTGGTTTTTCAACACTAACACAAGTGCGAAAAGTGGTTTTTCAACACTAACACAAGTGCGAAAAGTGGTTTTTCCACACTAATACAAGTGCAAAAGTGGTTTCCTGCACCAACACAAGTGCGAAAAGTGGTTTTTCAACACTAACAAAAGTGCGAAAAGTGGTTTTTCAACACTAACACAAGTGCGAAAAGTGGTTTTTCAACACTAACACAAGTGCGAAAAGTGGTTTTTCAACACTAACACAAGTGCGAAAAGTGGTTTTTCCACACTAATACAAGTGCAAAAGTGGTTTCCTGCACCAACACAAGTGTGAAAAGTGGTTTTTCAACACTAACACAAGTGCGAAAAGTGGTTTTTCAACACTATCACAAGTGCAAAAAGTGGTTTTTCAACACTAACACAAGTGCGAAAAGTGGTTTTTCAACACTAACACAAGTGCGATAAGTGGTTTTTCAACAGTAACACAAGTGCGAAAAGTGTTTTTTCCACACTAATACAAGTGCAAAAGTGGTTTCCTGCACCAACACAAGTGCGAAAAGTGGTTTTTCAACACTAACACAAGTGCGAAAAGTGGTTTTTCAACACTATCACAAGTGCAAAAAGTGTTTTTCCACACTAATACAAGTGCAAAAGTGGTTTCCTGCACCAACACAAGTGCGAAAAGTGGTTTTTCAACACTAACAAAAGTGCGAAATGTGGTTTTTCAACATTATCACAAGTGCAAAAAGTGTTTTTTCCACACTAATACAAGTGCAAAAGTGGTTTCCTGCACCAACACAAGTGCGAAAGGTGGTTTTTCAACACTAACACAATTGCGAAAAGTGGTTTTTCAACACTAACACAAGTTCGAAAAGTGGTTTTTCCACACTAATACAAGTGCAAAAGTGGTTTCCTGCACCAACACAAGTGCGAAAAGTGGTTTTTCAACACTAACACAAGCGCGAAAAGTGGTTTTACAACACTATCACAAGTGCAAAAAGTGTTTTTTCCACACTAATACAAGTGCAAAAGTGGTTTCCTCCACCAACACAAGTGCAAAAAGTGGTTTTTCAACACTAACACAAGTGCGAAAAGTGGTTTTTCAACACTAATACAAGTGCAAAAGTGGTTTCCTGCACCAACACAAGTGCGAAAAGTGGTTTTTCAACACTAACACAAGTGCGAATAGTGGTTTTTCCACACTAATACAAGTGCAAAAGTGGTTTCCTGCACCAACACAAGTGCGAAAAGTGGTTTTTCAACACTAACACAAGTGCAAAAAGTGGTTTTTCAACACTATCACAAGTGCAAAAAGTGTTTTTTCCACACTAATACAAGTGCAAAAGTGGTTTCCTCCACCAACACAAGTGCGAAAAGTGGTTTTTCAACACTAACACAAGTGCGAAAAGTGGTTTTTCAACACTAACACAAGTGCAAAAGTGGTTTCCTGCACCAACACAAGTGCGAAAAGTGGTTTTTCAACACTAACACAAGTGCGAAAAGTGGTTTTTCAACACTAACACAAGTGCGAAAAGTGGTTTTTCAACACTATCACAAGTGCAAAAAGTGTTTTTTCCATACTAATACAAGTGCAAAAGTGGTTTCCTGCACCAACACAAGTGCGAAAAGTGGTTTTTCAACACTAACACAAGTGCGAAAAGTGGTTTTTCAACACTAACACAAGTGCGAAAAGTGGTTTTTCAACACGATCACAAGTATAAAAAGTGTTTTTTCCACACTAATACAAGTGCAAAAGTGGTTTCCTGCACCAACACAAGTGCGAAAAGTGGTTTTTCAACGCTAACACAAGTGCGAAAAGTGGTTTTTCAACACTAACACAAGTGCGAAAAGTGGTTTTTCCACACTAATACAAGTGCAAAAGTGGTTTCCTGCACTAACACAAGTGCGAAAAGTGGTTTTTCAACACTAACAAAAGTGCGAAAAGTGGTTTTTCAACACTAACACAAGTGCGAAAAGTGGTTTTTCAACACTAACACAAGTGCGAAAAGTGGTTTTTCAACACTAACACAAGTGCGAAAAGTGGTTTTTCAACACTAACACAAGTGCGAAAAGTGGTTTTTCAACACTATCACAAGTGCAAAAAGTGGTTTTTCAACACTAACACAAGTGCGAAAAGTGGTTTTTCAACACTAACACAAGTGCGATAAGTGGTTTTTCAACAGTAACACAAGTGCGAAAAGTGTTTTTTCCACACTAATACAAGTGCAAAAGTGGTTTCCTGCACCAACACAAGTGCGAAAAGTGGTTTTTCAACACTAACACAAGTGCGAAAAGTGGTTTTTCAACACTATCACAAGTGCAAAAAGTGTTTTTCCACACTAATACAAGTGCAAAAGTGGTTTCCTGCACCAACACAAGTGCGAAAAGTGGTTTTTCAACACTAACAAAAGTGCGAAATGTGGTTTTTCAACATTATCACAAGTGCAAAAAGTGTTTTTTCCACACTAATACAAGTGCAAAAGTGGTTTCCTGCACCAACACAAGTGCGAAAAGTGGTTTTTCAACACTAACACAAGTGCGAAAAGTGGTTTTTCCACACTAATACAAGTGCAAAAGTGGTTTTTCCACACTATCACAAGTGCGAAAAGTGGTTTCCTGCACCAACACAAGTGCGAAAAGTGGTTTTTCAACACTAACACAAGTGCGAAAAGTGGTTTTTTCAACACTATCACAAGTGCAAAAAGTGTTTTTTCCACACTAATACAAGTGCAAAAGTGGTTTCCTGCACCAACACAAGTGCGAAAAGTGGTTTTTCAACACTAACACAAGTGCGAAAAGTGGTTTTTCAACACTAACACAAGTGCGAAAAGTGGTTTTTCAACACTATCACAAGTGCAAAAAGTGTTTTTTCCACACTAATACAAGTGCAAAAGTGGTTTCCTGCACCAACACAAGTGCGAAAAGTGGTTTTTCAACACTAACACAATTGCAAAAAGTGGTTTTTCAACACTATCACAAGTGCAAAAAGTGGTTTTTCCACACTAATACAAGTGCAAAAGTGGTTTCCTGCACCAACACAAGTGCGAAAAGTGGTTTTTCAACACTAACACAAGTGTGAAAAGTGGTTTTTCAACACTAACACAAGTGCGAAAAGTGGTTTTTCCACACTATCACATGTGCGAAAAGTGGTTTCCTGCACCAACACTAGTGCGAAAAGTGGTTTTTCAACACTAACGCAAGTGCGAAAATTGGTTTTTCAACACTATCACAAGTGTGAAAAGTGGTTTTTCAACACTAACACAAGTGCAAAAAGTGGTTTTTCAACACTAACACAAGTGCGATAAGTGGTTTTTCAACACTATCACAAGTGCAAAAAGTGGTTTTTCCACACTAATACAAGTGCAAAAGTGGTTTCCTGCACCAACACAAGTGCGAAAAGTGGTTTTTCAACACTAACACAATTGCAAAAAGTGGTTTTTCAACACTATCACAAGTGCAAAAAGTGGTTTTTCCACACTAATACAAGTGCAAAAGTGGTTTCCTGCACCAACACAAGTGCGAAAAGTGGTTTTTCAACACTAACACAAGTGTGAAAAGTGGTTTTTCAACACTAACACAAGTGCGAAAAGTGGTTTTTCCACACTATCACATGTGCGAAAAGTGGTTTCCTGCACCAACACTAGTGCGAAAAGTGGTTTTTCAATACTAACGCAAGTGAGAAAAGTGGTTTTTCAACACTAATACAAGTGCAAAAGTGGTTTCCTGCACCAACACAAGTGCGAAAAGTGGTTTTTCAACACTAACACAAGTGCGAAAAGTGGTTTTTCCACACTAATACCAGTGCAAAAGTGGTTTCCTGCACCAACACAAGTGCGAAAAGTGGTTTTTCAACACTAACAAAAGTGCGAAAAGTGGTTTTTCAACACTAACACAAGTGCGAAAAGTGGTTTTTCAACACTAACACAAGTGCGAAAAGTGGTTTTTCAACACTAACACAAGTGCGAAAAGTGGTTTTTCCACACTAATACAAGTGCAAAAGTGGTTTCCTGCACCAACACAAGTGCGAAAAGTGGTTTTTCAACACTAACAAAAGTGCGAAAAGTGGTTTTTCAACACTAACACAAGTGCGAAAAGTGGTTTTTCAACACTAACACAAGTGCGAAAAGTGGTTTTTCAACACTAACACAAGTGCGAAAAGTGGTTTTTCCACACTAATACAAGTGCAAAAGTGGTTTCCTGCACCAACACAAGTGTGAAAAGTGGTTTTTCAACACTAACACAAGTGCGAAAAGTGGTTTTTCAACACTATCACAAGTGCAAAAAGTGGTTTTTCAACACTAACACAAGTGCGAAAAGTGGTTTTTCAACACTAACACAAGTGCGATAAGTGGTTTTTCAACAGTAACACAAGTGCGAAAAGTGTTTTTTCCACACTAATACAAGTGCAAAAGTGGTTTCCTGCACCAACACAAGTGCGAAAAGTGGTTTTTCAACACTAACACAAGTGCGAAAAGTGGTTTTTCAACACTATCACAAGTGCAAAAAGTGTTTTTCCACACTAATACAAGTGCAAAAGTGGTTTCCTGCACCAACACAAGTGCGAAAAGTGGTTTTTCAACACTAACAAAAGTGCGAAATGTGGTTTTTCAACATTATCACAAGTGCAAAAAGTGTTTTTTCCACACTAATACAAGTGCAAAAGTGGTTTCCTGCACCAACACAAGTGCGAAAGGTGGTTTTTCAACACTAACACAATTGCGAAAAGTGGTTTTTCAACACTAACACAAGTTCGAAAAGTGGTTTTTCCACACTAATACAAGTGCAAAAGTGGTTTCCTGCACCAACACAAGTGCGAAAAGTGGTTTTTCAACACTAACACAAGCGCGAAAAGTGGTTTTACAACACTATCACAAGTGCAAAAAGTGTTTTTTCCACACTAATACAAGTGCAAAAGTGGTTTCCTCCACCAACACAAGTGCAAAAAGTGGTTTTTCAACACTAACACAAGTGCGAAAAGTGGTTTTTCAACACTAATACAAGTGCAAAAGTGGTTTCCTGCACCAACACAAGTGCGAAAAGTGGTTTTTCAACACTAACACAAGTGCGAATAGTGGTTTTTCCACACTAATACAAGTGCAAAAGTGGTTTCCTGCACCAACACAAGTGCGAAAAGTGGTTTTTCAACACTAACACAAGTGCAAAAAGTGGTTTTTCAACACTATCACAAGTGCAAAAAGTGTTTTTTCCACACTAATACAAGTGCAAAAGTGGTTTCCTCCACCAACACAAGTGCGAAAAGTGGTTTTTCAACACTAACACAAGTGCGAAAAGTGGTTTTTCAACACTAACACAAGTGCAAAAGTGGTTTCCTGCACCAACACAAGTGCGAAAAGTGGTTTTTCAACACTAACACAAGTGCGAAAAGTGGTTTTTCAACACTAACACAAGTGCGAAAAGTGGTTTTTCAACACTATCACAAGTGCAAAAAGTGTTTTTTCCATACTAATACAAGTGCAAAAGTGGTTTCCTGCACCAACACAAGTGCGAAAAGTGGTTTTTCAACACTAACACAAGTGCGAAAAGTGGTTTTTCAACACTAACACAAGTGCGAAAAGTGGTTTTTCAACACGATCACAAGTATAAAAAGTGTTTTTTCCACACTAATACAAGTGCAAAAGTGGTTTCCTGCACCAACACAAGTGCGAAAAGTGGTTTTTCAACGCTAACACAAGTGCGAAAAGTGGTTTTTCAACACTAACACAAGTGCGAAAAGTGGTTTTTCCACACTAATACAAGTGCAAAAGTGGTTTCCTGCACCAACACAAGTGCGAAAAGTGGTTTTTCAACACTAACACAAGTGCAAAAAGTGTTTTTTCAACACTAACACAAGTGCAAAAAGTGTTTTTTCCACACCAATACAAGTGCAAAAGTGGTTTCCTGCACCAACACAAGTGCGAAAAGTGGTTTTTCAACACTAACACAAGTGCGAAAAGTGGTTTTTCCACACTAATACAAGTGCAAAAGTGGTTTCCTGCACCAACACAAGTGCGAAAAGTGGTTTTTCAACACTAACAAAAGTGCGAAAAGTGTTTTTTCAACACTAACACAAGTGCGAAAAGTGGTTTTTCAACAGTAACACAAGTGCGAAAAGTGGTTTTTCAACACTAACACAAGTGCGAAAAGTGGTTTTTCAACACTAACACAAGTGCGAAAAGTGGTTTTTCAACACTAACACAAGTGCGAAAAGTGGTTTTTTCCCACACTAATACAAGTGCAAAAGTGGTTTCCTGCACCAACACAAGTGCGAAAAGTGGTTTTTCAACACTAACACAAGTGCGAAAAGTGTTTTTTCAACACTAACACAAGTGCGAAAAGTGGTTTTTCCACACTAATACAAGTGGAAAAGTGGTTTCCTGCACCAACACAAGTGCGAAAAGTGGTTTTTCAACACTAACACAAGTGCGAAAACTGGTTTTTCAACACTATCACAAGTGCAAAAAGTGTTTTTTCCACACTAATACAAGTGCAAAAGTGGTTTCCTGCACCAACACAAGTGCGAAAAGTGGTTTTTCAACACTAACACAAGTGCGAAAAGTGGTTTTTCAACACTAACACAAGTGCGAAAAGTGGTTTTTCCACACTAATACAAGTGCAAAAGTGGTTTTTCAACACTAACACAAGTGTGAAAAGTGGTTTTTCCACACAAATACAAGTGCAAAAGTGGTTTCCTGCACCACACAAGTGCGAAAAGTGGTTTTTCAACACTAACACAAGTGCGAAAAGTGGTTTTTCAACACTATCACAAGTGCAAAAAGTGTTTTTTCCACACTAATACAAGTGCAAAAGTGGTTTCCTGCACCAACACAATTGCGAAAAGTGGTTTTTCAACACTAACACAAGTGCGAAAAGTGGTTTTTCAACACAAACACAAGTGCGAAAAGTGTTTTTTCCACACTAATACAAGTGCAAAAGTGGTTTCCTGCACCAACACAAGTGCGAAAAGTGGTTTTTCAACACTATCTCAAGTGCAAAAAGTATTTTTTCCACACTAATACAAGTGCAAAAGTGGTTTCCTGCATCAACACAAGTGCAAAAAGTGTTTTTTCAACACTAACACAAGTGCGAAAAGTGGTTTTTCAACACTAACACAAGTGCGAAAAGTGGTTTTTCCACACTAATACAAGTGCAAAAGTGGTTTCCTGCACCAACACAAGTGCGAAAAGTGGTTTTTCAACACTAACACAAGTGTGAAAAGTGGTTTTTCAACACTAACACAAGTGCGAAAAGTGGTTTTTCCACACTATCACATGTGCGAAAAGTGGTTTCCTGCACCAACACTAGTGCGAAAAGTGGTTTTTCAATACTAACGCAAGTGAGAAAAGTGGTTTTTCAACACTAATACAAGTGCAAAAGTGGTTTCCTGCACCAACACAAGTGCGAAAAGTGGTTTTTCAACACTAACACAAGTGCGAAAAGTGGTTTTTCCACACTAATACCAGTGCAAAAGTGGTTTCCTGCACCAACACAAGTGCGAAAAGTGGTTTTTCAACACTAACAAAAGTGCGAAAAGTGGTTTTTCAACACTAACACAAGTGCGAAAAGTGGTTTTTCAACACTAACACAAGTGCGAAAAGTGGTTTTTCAACACTAACACAAGTGCGAAAAGTGGTTTTTCCACACTAATACAAGTGCAAAAGTGGTTTCCTGCACCAACACAAGTGCGAAAAGTGGTTTTTCAACACTAACAAAAGTGCGAAAAGTGGTTTTTCAACACTAACACAAGTGCGAAAAGTGGTTTTTCAACACTAACACAAGTGCGAAAAGTGGTTTTTCAACACTAACACAAGTGCGAAAAGTGGTTTTTCCACACTAATACAAGTGCAAAAGTGGTTTCCTGCACCAACACAAGTGTGAAAAGTGGTTTTTCAACACTAACACAAGTGCGAAAAGTGGTTTTTCAACACTATCACAAGTGCAAAAAGTGGTTTTTCAACACTAACACAAGTGCGAAAAGTGGTTTTTCAACACTAACACAAGTGCGATAAGTGGTTTTTCAACAGTAACACAAGTGCGAAAAGTGTTTTTTCCACACTAATACAAGTGCAAAAGTGGTTTCCTGCACCAACACAAGTGCGAAAAGTGGTTTTTCAACACTAACACAAGTGCGAAAAGTGGTTTTTCAACACTATCACAAGTGCAAAAAGTGTTTTTCCACACTAATACAAGTGCAAAAGTGGTTTCCTGCACCAACACAAGTGCGAAAAGTGGTTTTTCAACACTAACAAAAGTGCGAAATGTGGTTTTTCAACATTATCACAAGTGCAAAAAGTGTTTTTTCCACACTAATACAAGTGCAAAAGTGGTTTCCTGCACCAACACAAGTGCGAAAGGTGGTTTTTCAACACTAACACAATTGCGAAAAGTGGTTTTTCAACACTAACACAAGTTCGAAAAGTGGTTTTTCCACACTAATACAAGTGCAAAAGTGGTTTCCTGCACCAACACAAGTGCGAAAAGTGGTTTTTCAACACTAACACAAGCGCGAAAAGTGGTTTTACAACACTATCACAAGTGCAAAAAGTGTTTTTTCCACACTAATACAAGTGCAAAAGTGGTTTCCTCCACCAACACAAGTGCAAAAAGTGGTTTTTCAACACTAACACAAGTGCGAAAAGTGGTTTTTCAACACTAATACAAGTGCAAAAGTGGTTTCCTGCACCAACACAAGTGCGAAAAGTGGTTTTTCAACACTAACACAAGTGCGAATAGTGGTTTTTCCACACTAATACAAGTGCAAAAGTGGTTTCCTGCACCAACACAAGTGCGAAAAGTGGTTTTTCAACACTAACACAAGTGCAAAAAGTGGTTTTTCAACACTATCACAAGTGCAAAAAGTGTTTTTTCCACACTAATACAAGTGCAAAAGTGGTTTCCTCCACCAACACAAGTGCGAAAAGTGGTTTTTCAACACTAACACAAGTGCGAAAAGTGGTTTTTCAACACTAACACAAGTGCAAAAGTGGTTTCCTGCACCAACACAAGTGCGAAAAGTGGTTTTTCAACACTAACACAAGTGCGAAAAGTGGTTTTTCAACACTAACACAAGTGCGAAAAGTGGTTTTTCAACACTATCACAAGTGCAAAAAGTGTTTTTTCCATACTAATACAAGTGCAAAAGTGGTTTCCTGCACCAACACAAGTGCGAAAAGTGGTTTTTCAACACTAACACAAGTGCGAAAAGTGGTTTTTCAACACTAACACAAGTGCGAAAAGTGGTTTTTCAACACGATCACAAGTATAAAAAGTGTTTTTTCCACACTAATACAAGTGCAAAAGTGGTTTCCTGCACCAACACAAGTGCGAAAAGTGGTTTTTCAACGCTAACACAAGTGCGAAAAGTGGTTTTTCAACACTAACACAAGTGCGAAAAGTGGTTTTTCCACACTAATACAAGTGCAAAAGTGGTTTCCTGCACCAACACAAGTGCGAAAAGTGGTTTTTCAACACTAACACAAGTGCAAAAAGTGTTTTTTCAACACTAACACAAGTGCAAAAAGTGTTTTTTCCACACCAATACAAGTGCAAAAGTGGTTTCCTGCACCAACACAAGTGCGAAAAGTGGTTTTTCAACACTAACACAAGTGCGAAAAGTGGTTTTTCCACACTAATACAAGTGCAAAAGTGGTTTCCTGCACCAACACAAGTGCGAAAAGTGGTTTTTCAACACTAACAAAAGTGCGAAAAGTGTTTTTTCAACACTAACACAAGTGCGAAAAGTGGTTTTTCAACAGTAACACAAGTGCGAAAAGTGGTTTTTCAACACTAACACAAGTGCGAAAAGTGGTTTTTCAACACTAACACAAGTGCGAAAAGTGGTTTTTCAACACTAACACAAGTGCGAAAAGTGGTTTTTTCCCACACTAATACAAGTGCAAAAGTGGTTTCCTGCACCAACACAAGTGCGAAAAGTGGTTTTTCCACACTAACACAAGTGCGAAAAGTGTTTTTTCAACACTAACACAAGTGCGAAAAGTGGTTTTTCCACACTAATACAAGTGGAAAAGTGGTTTCCTGCACCAACACAAGTGCGAAAAGTGGTTTTTCAACACTAACACAAGTGCGAAAACTGGTTTTTCAACACTATCACAAGTGCAAAAAGTGTTTTTTCCACACTAATACAAGTGCAAAAGTGGTTTCCTGCACCAACACAAGTGCGAAAAGTGGTTTTTCAACACTAACACAAGTGCGAAAAGTGGTTTTTCAACACTAACACAAGTGCGAAAAGTGGTTTTTCCACACTAATACAAGTGCAAAAGTGGTTTTTCAACACTAACACAAGTGTGAAAAGTGGTTTTTCCACACAAATACAAGTGCAAAAGTGGTTTCCTGCACCACACAAGTGCGAAAAGTGGTTTTTCAACACTAACACAAGTGCGAAAAGTGGTTTTTCAACACTATCACAAGTGCAAAAAGTGTTTTTTCCACACTAATACAAGTGCAAAAGTGGTTTCCTGCACCAACACAATTGCGAAAAGTGGTTTTTCAACACTAACACAAGTGCGAAAAGTGGTTTTTCAACACAAACACAAGTGCGAAAAGTGTTTTTTCCACACTAATACAAGTGCAAAAGTGGTTTCCTGCACCAACACAAGTGCGAAAAGTGGTTTTTC
>NW_027618168.1:35000-83203 GCF_964187855.1 Myxine glutinosa | reverse complement strand
CCTCCGACCCCGCCTCCCTCTCCAGCAATCCACCTCAAGCCCTACCTGCCTGCAATATTCCCCGAGTAAGTGTGAACGTCGGCTGTCCTACTCGTTGTCTTGGGGTTAAGTAAAATGAATAGTGTAAGTTAACGATTCGCTGTGTGATTGCTTCTTCCATCCATTGCTTGTGTGTGTATAATAAATCTGTTCTTCCTCCGTACTCTGTCTTCTTCTTCTCTTTTCATTCTCTTTCGGTCGCTTTAGAGGTTTCCCGATTGAATATCTGTGGGGCGATCTGGTCAACGTCGGGTGGAATCGGGCTAATCGGGGAGTAACTGTTCGGACGCAGTAATACCAACCGCTCGGTAAAATAACATCTAAAACCGCGTCTGTAACAATATATATATATATATATATATATATATATATATATATATATATATATATATATATATATATATATATATATATATATATATATATTGATATATTGATATATTGATATATTGATATATATATATATATATATCAATCAATCAATCAATCAATCAATCAATCAATCAATATATATATATATATATATATATATATATATATATATATATATATATATATATATATATATAAAGGAGGAGTGTCTGTGTGTGTGTGTGTGTGTGTGTGTGTGTGTGTGTGTGTGTGTGTGTGTGTGTGTGTGTGTGTGTGTGTATATGTGTGTCTGTCTGGATGTCCGCTTATAACTCAAGAACTACACATCGGAGAAAAGTTTTAGACACAGATTCGGAATCAGCATAAAATCCTGGTGGTTATAGGCTACGTTTTATTTTAATATCAATGGTTTAAAAAAACCGCGCCACCTGCAATTCCATGGTGGTTTGTGGCAGCGCCCGTTTGGGGTGTATTGCAATGGTTTGTCGGGTTTGGCTGTGGGTCCAGAATAGCTCCCATTTCCTCATGTTCTTCCACTTTTATTTTGAATCTTCTGTTACAACGCCTTCCTTATGTACCTTATATCCCCCCGACGAGGCCTCTACATAATTTAATGCGGCAGAATTTCGTGCATTTTGAGTGAAAGAAGTGAGACGAAGTTGAAGGAGGAATAAGAGGCGCGGCCACTGTGGAGGGCCTCGATCGTGAGTGGAAATGGCAGGAATTGCGTTTGTATTGCAAAGTAAAGGATCTGCATTCATTTCTGAACTTGCATTGGTGGATTGTTATACATCTGCATTATTTATCATAAAAAAACTTTATGTTGAACTTGAAGGCACCAAGTACGGACTTTATATATAGCCCTCATTGAGAAAAAAATAAAAGTAAAAATCCTGCTATCGCTTGCCAAGCTAGCCGTTCCCCCCCTCCCCCCTCCCCTCTCCGCCTCCCCCTCCCTCCTCCCCCTCCCTCCTCTTCTCCCTTCTCCTCCGCCCCCTCCCTCCTCTTCTCCCCTCCCCCCCTCTTCTCCCCTCCCCCCCTCTTCTCCCCCCCCTCTTCTCCCCTCCCCACCCTCTCCTCCCCTCCCCACCCTCTCCCCTCCCCTCCCCCCCGTTCCCCTCCCCTCCCCCCCGTTCCCCTCCCCTCCCCCCCGTTCCCCTCCCCTCCCCCCCGTTCCCCTCCCCGCCCCCATTCCCCTCCCCTCCCCCCGTTCCCCTCCCCCCCGTTCCCCTCCCCCCCGTTCCCCTCCCCCCTGTTCCCCTCCCCCCCATTCCCCCCCCGCCCCCCCGTTCCCCTCCCCCCCTCCCCTCCCCCCCCCGTTCCCCTCCCCTCCCCCCCCCCCCCGTTCCCCTCCCCTTCCTCCTCCCCCCCTTCCCCGCGCCCGGCAATGCCGGGTACTTCCCATGGCCAGCTGTACATGGGCTGCTCGAGGGTTGGAAAACCAAGCAATCTTTATGTCTTGGCACCAAGTAAGAAAACCAGAAATGTTGTACACCAAGAGGTTTTGAGAAATTGAAAATTGACAAAACGTCATGTAGGAAATGTACTGTGATATTGCTCTAAAATATACATGTTCTTTTCATCATATATTTGTATTATTCTTATTCAACCCGGGCGAAGCCGGGTACCTCAGCTAGTATATATATATATATATATATCTCTATATATAAAGGAGGAGTGTCTGTCTGTGTGTGTGTGTATGTGTGTGTCTGCCTGGATGTCCGCTTATAACTCAAGAACTACACATCGGAGAAAAGTTTTGGACACAGATTCGGAATCAGCATAAAATCCCGGTGGTTTTAGGCTACGTTTTATTTTAATATCAATGGTTTAAAAAAACCGCGCCAGCTGCAATTCCATGGTGTAGTTTGTGGCGGCGCTAGACGTTCGGGGTGTATTGCAATGGTTTGTCGGGTTTGGCTGTGGGTCCAGAATAGCTCCAATTTCCTTTTGAGCTTCTACGTTTATTTTGATTCTTTTGTTACAACGCCTTCCTTATCTACCTTATATCCCCCCGACGAGGCCTCTACATAATTTCATGCGGCAGAATTTCGTGCATTTTGAGTGAAAGAAGTGAGACGAAGTTTAAGGAGGAAGAAGAGGCGCGATCACTCTGGAGGCCTTGATCGTGAGTGGAAATGGCGGGAATTCTTTGTTTTCACTGACGTCACAGTTTCTGTGTACACACTTCAAATTACCCATCTCGCATTGCGCGGCGGCCATTTTGATACCCAAGCTAATCTGTCCGTGTGAACTGATATTGATTTGTTGCGTTGGTTTATGGTGAATGCGGATCGCAAAAAGTCTGTTTTATAAAGTAATTTTGTTTGTTTTGTCACGTTCATGTGGAGTGTGGTGCCATCTAGTTTATATTACGTATTGTTGCCCAACAAACACAGAACATTCGGTTTAAGTTTGCCGTGGACCAGTGAACTGGTGAACACCTGGGCAGTGGGTCAACCTGCAACCAACTACCTGTAGAACAGACTTGGAGTTTACGTAAGGATACGGTAGATCCAGGCTTGAGTATGGCTAGCAGTGCGAGTGCCAACCTTGGCTACCAAGAGACGCTACCCCCTGACGTTCTTGTTCGTTACAAAGAGAAGATTTCTGTCATTGGGTGTGACCCTTATGGTCTATCAAATGATCAATTTGAGAAGAATGTGAGCAAGTGGCCTCAGGTGACCCACATCGACGTGATCAACTACCTGTAGTTCAGCAAATCGGCCTATACCAAAGATGAGTTGAAGAAGTATAAATCCCTCGAGGCATACAGGTTGTACCAAGATGGATGGGTGCGACAAATCCTACACAAAGAACTGAATGACGTCCACTTGATTCGATCCAAGGTATTAATATATTAAACAAACATGTATTTTTTAAAGCTGCTTATGTTAATGTTATGGACCTGATTATTAAGTGCCCTCCATTTGTTCAAAAACCACTGCAGTTTTAAGCTGTGCATGCATGTGTGCATACTTTGTAGACATGTGACGCACAGTGCGAAGTGAGTGCCGCCATGTGTGCTTTGTGCGTATGGCCATAAGTCATCACCTATATTTATCATGTAAGCAACGAATACATAGCACGTTCTTCACATGATAAAATCGAGATTCATTTTGACCGAGTTGATAAGAGTACATAACTTTAGAAAGTTTATTGGACAGTTTCAAATTCAATACTTTTATGTTCCAGGTTTCGCATTCCATGAGGATCCATGACAAGCCGCTGGAGCCGTGGATAATCCTGAGCAGTAATGGTGTCATTCAGTCAGCCCATTGCACTTGTGTGGCCGGTCTTGGCGAAGGCTGTAGCCATATAGCAGCCGTGCTGTTTGCGCTAGAAAATGGAACGCGCATCACACAAGAAACATCTGTCACTGATGTGCCAGCCTACTGGATGTGTCCCACACCAGCCAATTTTCAGACTCCATTTAAAAGAATACAGGACATGGACTTGCGATCTGCTGCCAAGAAACGGAGATTAACTGAAGAATTTCCACCCAATGAGCAAGTGCATGCATCCAGTGACCTCAATACTTTGGGCACCATACCTTCCCCCACAAAGCAGGAAGTAGATGCATTCCATGCCAAACTGTTCAAGGCGCTGCCAAACTCTGCTCTATTATCACTGACGGACACGTACAGTGATACCTTTGTGCCAAAGTCTGTTCTGGGGCTACTACCCAAAGAAATGACATTGTATTATGACAAAAAGTTGGAGAAGAAAAGCTACAAGGACTTAATGGCTTATTGTGCTGATTTAGAGATCTCTGTCAGCACCGAGCAGAAAAAACAAGTAGTGAAAATGACATCAACACAATCATCTTGTGCTTTGTGGCATAAAATGCGACTTGGTCGTGTGACAGCATCAAATTTTTATGCTGCATGCCATTCAAGTGTGCTGCAACCTGCACTATCAACAGTGAAAGCGATTTGCACACCCCAGTCCAAAAGCTTCACTTGTGCCGCCATAGAATGGGGAAGGAAGTACGAAGGTGTTGCCCGTAAACAGTACGAACTGGGGCAGCACAAGATGCACAATGACTTTATTCTTCAGCCGAGTGGCTTGTGGTTGAGTGAGGAATATCCAATGTTTGGAGCCAGCCCAGATGGACTGGTGAGCTGTGCGTGCTGTGGATCCGGATGTGTCGAAGTAAAGTGTCCATACACACTAAAGGATGCGGATGTCAGTACTTTGAAGTGGATTGAAGTGGATGACAATGGCGATATGCACTTAAAAAGAGGCCACAAGCATTATTACCAAGTGCAAATGCAGTTGTTCATGACAAAGACACAGTATTGCGATTTCATTGTCTGGAGCCCCGACAAGATCATGAAAGAGCGCATATTCGTTGATGAGGAATTTTGGGAGAAGATGTCGGAAAGAGCAAAACAATTTCACCAGAAATGTGTTATGCCGGAACTTTGTGCAAAATATTTTACCTCTCGTGCCACACTGAAACCTGGGAGGGTCAGCGAGAACACTGCTGCAACGCCTGCAGCACAGGACACCGAGCTGTACTGCATATGTCATGGGCCAGACAATGGGACAAAGATGGTGAGAACTGCAAGGTGCGTTGGTACCACACACACTGTATTCAGATGAAGCGTGTGCCTAAAGGTTTGTGGCTGTGTCCACAGTGTAAATTAGATTTGTAAAGTGTATGTACTATCATGTCTTGGATGGCAGGCCTTCCAGAAGGAAAACCTACAACTCCCAGGACAGGATCAATATTTGTGATTGAGATATTTGTTTATTATTATTAACAAGAGTTCCCTTGTGCATTCCAATTCTATACATGAAACCGAAAATAAGACCATATATTTTTTATTTAGAAGAGTATCAGATGAAATGTGGGTTTTGAAGCCACCTTTCTGCAATCTGTGTGCCAAACCTGGCCAGCGAACTGCCTGGGTAATGAGATGAAGAGTGAAACATATATTATTTTATAGGATTGTCTACGACCAGCACATTGATGCAGTTCAGCATAGATTTCATTCGAATGGAACAACAGAAGGACAGAGACTTGCAAAGCAGCAACACACATGGACAACTTTATCAATGGTTGGCGTTTTATCACTTTTCTTTTTCTTCAAGAATTCCAGAGGTATTTCCGTGTCGAAGATTCTGAATTTCCTCACGACAAGCCCGATGACGCGTTCAACGTGGATGCGAACACTGGCGATTTTGCGAGTGTTTTACACTTCCATGGGGTGGAGTTGGTTTTTTCCACCTTTGAAGTCGGGAATCACCAGCTTTGCCTGATAAAAGGCAATATCATCCGCAATTTTGAAGCCTCTATCTGCAAGCACAATATCTCCAGGCAACAGATTTTGTAAGAAGCCAGATTTCTGTACAATGTGCTTGTCAGATGTCCGACCCCCCCAACCAGCAGAAATGAATATGACTGTCCCTTGTGGAGAAATACCGATCAAGTATTTCACTGTATGGTGTTGCTTGTAGTTGGAATATGTGTACACCTGGTTCAAAGCACCACTAGGTTTTTCTGTGAATAGTTCAAAGCAATCAATTATCACCGATACTCGGTCACCAAAAGTTCTCCGAAAACACATGGGCATAGACTTTCGTAGATTTTCACGATCAGGCCATCTGACACAAAACTCTAATCTCACATACAGCACATCAAGTGTGGCATGGAACACGCGCTGTGCTGTGGACAGTGATATATTTAACTGATATGCTATATCTTGGAACACATAATTCATTCTCAGTTTTATCAGACACAATAAAAGTTGTTGATACTTTGAGATCTTTTGCATATTTGGAAGCTGGTGTTCTACCATCTCATAAACTACGTCCAAAAGTTCAATATTCGGCAACCCAGTGTACAACAGAACCTTGTCGGGGGATGCAACATAGGTACATCGGTCAAAATTGTTGTTTCTTTGTTTCACCATGTCTTCTGCTTCAACAAGTCGCGCTTTGTTGTCACTTTCAAGTTGTGATATTGCATACGACGTCAAATCAGTCTGGACCAGCTGGTGTGCAGATTCAATGGTGTCCAAAGAGGATGTGCTTCCTTCATTATCAATCATCACACTTACCGCTGGCTGCTCCAGATCAGGCGACTCTGAGGCAGAAGCAGCTTCACCAACGCTGCATTGCTGTCTTCTGTTTAGAGACAACAGCGATGAAACGGCATCAGCTTCTTGTCTTTTCCGTTTGTGACCGCGCGCTCTGTCATACCTCCCAGAGGCTGGTGTGTCCTGTCCACACTTGGTATAATCAAGTTGCAAGGTTGGCAACCAAGAAGGATTTGTCTTGAGATGGAGATAGCATTTCTCATCTGAAATATCACAAAACATACAATAATTGCAAATAATTTAGGGTGTTCAGAATAACTAAAAATGTGTCGAGAGACACAGCTGATGCCCTCCCCATTAAAAGAAATACAAGGCGAGTTTCTTAAGTCCAAATACATGGCCAAAAAAGTGAAATAGTCAATCAACAGTCAATATTTTATATTTAAATGTCACTATCACTGATATCATAAAAACCAAATATTGTATTCAATATCATTAATGATTATAGTAATTGTATGGTTATACAATGAAACATGTTCTTACTTACTGTTAACAAAATGCTCGGAGCAGACAAGTGTGCGATCCCACTGTGATTCTGTTTGGATGTCACTGCGATTGATGGCAGCCTTCCACAAACGCCGCCTCTCTTCACTTAAATTTCTTGTTTCCTCACCCTGATTCAGTAGAAGTTTGGGCGTTTTGTAAAACTTAACTCCTGGCCTAACGCCTGGCCTGTTTGAACAACGAAATACGCCGCAAATTGGCATGACTGGTCATGAACAAAAACTATTTAATGTGAATCCGCTGACGACGTTGTTCGAGAGGGTATCAAAATGGCCGAGGTGTCCCAGGGTGCCCTGCGCGCGTGCTCCGATGACGTCACAAGAAAACAAAGAATTGCGTTTGTATCGCAAAGTAAAGGATCTGCATTCATTTCTGAACTTGCATTGGTGGATTGTTATACATCTGCATTATTTTTCATAAAAAAACTTTATGTTGAACTTGAAGGCTCCAAGCACGGACTATAATTATATAGCCTTCATTGAGGTAAAAATAAAAGTAAAAATCCTGCTATCGCTTGCCAAGCTAGCCGTTCCCCTCTCCCCCTCCCCTCGCCTCCTCCCCCTCCCTCCTCTTCTCCCCTCTCCTCCTCCCCCTCCCTCCTCTTCTCCCCTCCCCCCTATTCTCCCCTCCCCCCTCTTCTCCCCTCCCCCCCTCTTCTCCCCTCCCCCCCCCACTCCTCCCCTCCCCCCCCACTCCTCACCTCCCCCCTCCCCCCTCCTGCTCCACTCCCCCCTCCCCCTCCCCTCCCCCCTCCCCCTACCCTCTCCCCCTCACCTCCCCCCTCCCCCACCCTCTCCTCCCCTCCCCCTCTCCCCTCCCCCTCCCCCTCCCCCTTCCCCTCCCCCTTCCCCTCCCCCTCCTCTCCCCCCTCCCTCCTCCCCTCTCCTCCTCCCCCCTCCCCTCCCACTACCCCCTCCCCTCCCCCTCCCCCTACCCCCTCCCCTCACCCTCCCCCCTCCCCGCCCCCTCCCTCCTCCCCCCTCCCCCCTCCCCCCTCCTCCTCCCCCTCCCACCTCTTCTCCCCTCTCCTCCCCCTCCCTCCTCTTCTCCCCTCCCCCCCTCTTCTCCCCTCCCCCCCTCTTCTCCCCTCCCCCCCTCTTCTCCCCTCCCCCCCTCTTCTCCCCTCCCCACCCTCTCCTCCCCTCCCCACCCTCTCCTCCCCTCCTCCCCCGTTCCCCTCCCCTCCCCATCCTCCTCCCCTCCCTTCCCCCACCCTGCAATGCCGGGTACTTCCCATGGCCAGCTGTACGTGGGCTGCTCGAGGGTTGGAAAACCAAGCAATCTTTATGTCTTGGCACCAAGTAAGAAAACCAGCAATGTTGTATACCAAGAGGTTTTGAGAAATTGAAAATTGACAAAACGTCATGTAGGAAATGTACTGATATTGCTCTAAAATATACATGTTCTTTTCATCATATATTTGTATTATTCTTATTCAACCCGGGCGAAGCCGGGTACCTCAGCTAGTATATATGTATATATATATATATATATATATATATATATATATATATATATATATATATATATATATATATATATACAGTGGTACCTCGGCTTACGAGTTTAATCCGTTCCGTGACGGAGCTCGTAAGCCAAATCGCTCGTAAGTCAAAGCAAATTTTCCCATTCAAATGCATTGAAATGCTATTAATCCGTTCCAGCCTCAAAAAAAAAACACCAATTTTTTTTGTTAGGTGCTTTTAAATAACAAAAATGTACTTTATAAATAACAAATAATGTATAAACAAGCACGACCTCGTATATACTGTACATAATACAAGAGAATGTAAAGAAATAAACTGGACCTCTATCCATGAAGATATGGAGAAGTTGTTGTTTGTGTGGTTGAAGGAGAAGCAGCTCGCAGGAGATACCGTGACCGAGAGCATCATGTGTTTGAAAAGATTGAAACTCGGATATCGAGCACGGACCACGAGGTGTTTTTTCTTTTTTCTTAATCTCGGTTTCAGTGAACTTTTGCTCTGTGCTCACGTGTACTGTACCTGTACCTGTAATGGTACGTCAGAGGATGGCACCTGTTGTCATCATATTAAGTGCAAGATGTTCTGCATCGTAAGTTGGTACACCGTGGTCTTTCGGCGGTGTTTAAGCCGGCCGTCTTGGCTTCTGTCACCATTGGCATTGAGTCTTTCGATGTAGGTAGGTCGTTGTGTGCCGGTGCCTTGGCCGAATTCCTTCATTGCTGCATTGTTAGCTCACCTGGTTTTTTATACCACATCTTTGGTTATCGGACCAGCGAATGACGTCATCTCCAAAGTATGGCTTATTCTCACTTGTCTTGGACGATCTTCTACTTCTAGCCTTCCACCGTGCATTTGGTGTCCACTGTACTTACTGTACAGTGCCTGGTAAAATTGATGTAATGGGTTTTTGACCGTCAACGCCATGAACCGCTAACACTCAAAAGCCCATTTATCGCGCCTTATAAAGCAAAACGCAAACCGAAAGCCATGCCTCTCAAGCGAGGCGTGCTTCCGTGGTCACGTGATCCACAGGTGTAGCTCATTATACCCGCACGCGCGACACGCTTTGGCGGTCACGTGACCAGCCACTCTGGAGGCGGGGATCCCCGCCGATGACGTCACCGGCTGGAGCAAGGAGATTCCTCGCTAATGTATTTCGACGATTGCGTGTTTTATATCCAAGCAGAGATGCTTTCACGGCAAGATAACCACGTGACCGGAACCGGAAGCCACAACCGGAAAATTCAAAAAAATAAATTTTTTGAGCTCGTACATCGGATCTCGGCTCGTATCCCAAAGCAACAAACCGCCCGAGCGACGGCTCGTATCCCGAAAAACTCGTACGTTGGGGCACTCGTAAGCCGAGGTACCACTGTATATATATATATATATATATATATATATATATATAACTGTAAGAAATAGTAGAAACTCCAAAGTACGAGCAGGGCGTCTCATTTGTATTGAATAAATAATCGTTAGATTAAATAAGACGCGGACGTAGCTTCAGGACGTCGATCTTTAATTGTCGACAAGCTTTCGACCAACAAAGGTCTTCTTCTGAGTCTACAAAAACCGGATCAACCGGATCACTCTATAAATGACATTCAGATCTCTGCCATTGAATCAATCACAAATCGATCACACACCACGATTCTGAAACGTGAGTCCTTTTGGATACACAAACTTCGGACAAAAGTCCCTCATGGCATAAATTTTGATGACTAAAGCATGTTCCCACATCAACCCAATCAAATTGTTAACCGTAACCCATTCATTCATTCATTCATTCATTCATTCATTCATTCTACCTTTATATGTCATTTATATAAATATATAAATATATTATATGAATATAAATGGGATATGAATATATGCTTGTGTGTTTATGTATGTATATCTCTATATTTGTATATGCACGTGCACCCTAACTGTAACGCAAACGGTCACTTCCGTTGAACTTGGGGCCGGTGAGTGAACTTTGGCGTGGCTCTTCCATCTGTATGCATTTTCTACACACATCACACATCTCACACACATTTCACTATACATACTTGGCTGATATAGATATCTGCTGTTTTTGTAGACTGAGAAGAAGACCTTTGTTGGTCGAAAGCTTGTCGACAATTAAAGATCGACGTCCTGAAGCTACGTCCGCGTCTTATTTAATCTAACGATTATATATATATATATATATATATATATATATATATATTCTACTATATAAGAGAGATGTTTGTCTGTTTGTGTGTCACCACTCTTCTTAGAGATGGCTGAACGGATCTTCGTCAAACTTTCAGAGGTTCACCAGTGAGTGCCTGTGAGTGTTCTAGGCAAAAAAATAAAAATTATGAAAAAAAAATCGTTTTTTTGTAGTTAAAGAAATTTCAAAAATTTAAAAATCACTCGATACTCCCTAAGCCTTTTAAATTTATGACAGTGATATACAAGTACACATTCGCGTACATAAATACAAAACAATCACCAGATATTTAAATAAATAAAAATCAAACAATTCCGGAAGTGTACGAAGTTGGTAATACGGCTTCTTCTCCTTCCTGATCGGCATCACCACCAGCATATATATGAACCACCTTCCTCTCCTGCCTTCCCCATTCCTCCCCGTCCCCCCCCCTCCCACCTCCTCTCCTCCCCCCTCTCCCACTCCCTCCCCCCCACCCGGCAACACCGGGTACTTCTGCTAGTATATATACATATATACATATGTATATGTGAATTTATGTCGAGAATTAAAGATCGACCGTCCTGAAGCTACGTCCACATCTGATTTAATCTCTCGATTATTTATTTAATGCAAATGAGACGCCCTGCTCGTACTGTGGAGTTTCTACTATTTCTCACAGTTATATATATATATATATATATATATATATATATATAGATATACAGACTTGGCATTTAATATGGAATATTTTTTTTGTGGGGGTGAACTTACTTTTCAAGATGTCTTAGAACCAAAAGTTCATTGGAATTATGTTGAAATTATTCTAGATTTTGTTAATGTGACCTTTAAAAGAAACAAAAACCACATTTGACATTTCGAAACAAATAAATTGATCCTTGAAAGTGATATAAACTGATATCGAACTCAATTCATGGACAGTACTGTGTTAAACTTCTGTACGTTTTCCAGAAGTATCTCCTTATTTTGCACATTAGCCAAATTTTTTTTTAACAAAAACAAAAGTTAAATTACGACTGGGATTACGGACAGTAAAATTACAGTTCAGTACTTCGTGTAACCCCCACGAGCATTCAGGAGAGCACGTACACGTTGAGGCATGCTGTTCACGAGATTTGCCAAGGTTTGGACAGGAATCGCTTGCCATGCAGTGACAATAGCCTGCTGCAATTCACGCACAGAGGTCGGCTGCTGGTCCAAGTGGTCGATTTGACGCGTTAATTCTGCCCACAAGTTCTCTATCGGATTCATATCCGGGGACATGGCAGGCCACTCCATATTCTCTACACCACGGTCAGCAAGAAAGTGTTGGATCATGCGAGCACGATGAGGCCGTGCATTGTCATCTTGGAAGACAAAGTTGCCTCGAAAGGCTGCACGAACAAATGGAAACAATGTTTCTTCCAGAATGGCCCTGTACTTGAACTGGTTCAGGTTTCCATTCAGAACAACCAGGTCAGTTTTGCCCCCTGCATGAAAAGCAGCCCAAGCGGTCACTCCACCACCTCCAGCTTGGACTCTTGGCACTATACAATCTTTGTTGTAGGCTTCATGCACTTGTCTGCGGACTCGGACGCGGCCATCTTGACGATAGACCAGAAATCTAGACTCGTCACTGAAGATCACGTGATTCCAGTGTCCTGGCTGCCATTGACGGTGCTCTCTGGCCCACTGCAATCGGCGCTGGCGGTGTTGTCTGGTCAGGCGTGGCTTTCTCAGGGGACGCCTGGCACGATAGCCTGCTTGAACCAGTCGTTGGTTGAATAGCCTTCTGGATACAGGCACATTTGTCAGTTGCTGCCACTCAGCCCCAAGCCGATTAGCTGACTTGGTACGGCCATTGCAGACTAACAGGAGCAGCTGGCGATCATCCCTCCTTGTGGTTCTGTGGGGACGTCCTCGCCTCGGTATTGGAGTAGGGACACCCCTCTGAGCATTTCGTGTCAGGATCTTTGACACCTGACCTTGAGTGATGCCATACTGCCGAGCAATAGCACGCTGTTTCATGCCGGAATTTAGTAAAGCCACCACTCCATGACAAACAGCATTGTCGAGTTGACGGACCATCTCCAGAGGAAGCGGCAATAACTTTTGGAAACGTGCAGCAGTTGTTTTCCATGAATGCAGAACGCAACAACCCTTGTATACCCGACTGTGAAGACAATCATCAAATGCACCTGTCCGTACATTTTGCCATGCCACCTGTGATATAATCCTGTTGTTGACTTCTTGCGGCGACAGACAATCAGTGACATGGTTCTTTTAACAAATGAATCACCAAAGTGCAAAAGAAACTCACCACTTTGATATACTGAGTTAAGAAAGTAAACCCAAGTCAAGAAAAAAAAATATATATTCCATATTAAATGCCAAGTCTGTATATATATATATATATATATATATATATATATATATATATATATATATATATATATATATATATATATATATATATATATATATATCAGGGGTCACACTTTAAAACCTTCTTTGATGGCCTGCCAGCATTTTTGGTGGCCTGACCGTATATTATTTGCTTGTGAATCAAACTTCATAAAAATCAGTGTCTCCGTTAAAATTACTTTTCTCATGACACCAACAGATCAAATTTCAGTGCTTTTCATACCAGCAACCTCACAACTCGTGATGACAGAACACTCCTGCCAGCTATTCGATCATCTGCCTACTAACTTACAGCAAAATAATACTAGGCCAATTTTAATGTGTGCTGAATAAAAATCTCTTCACATAGTAACAAATTTATTGTGTTTTCCAAAACAATAGTTAGATGTTCATAACTTTCAGCTATTGACGAGATGATTGTAATCATGAAATCTCGAAAATAGCACTAAAATACATGTCACTGTAAAACCTGAGTATTTTTATTTGATGAACATCCAGTTTCAAAAAATATTGGTTCAAAATTTGATGTAAAGAACCGTTATTTTAACAATGTGAATTTTCGTGACGAGCATGCAGCTAATAGCGTTGCTTCTATATCCAGATGCGGCGTTAGGGGCGTGCAAGCCAAGCTCTGTCTCACACATGTGCTGGGGTGTGTTCACCGAGCTGGAGCTCAGCTGCAGCACGTGCTCGCAGGGCAAGCAGCCACCATGTTGGAATACCCTTCCCTCACTAGGATGTTAGAGGTAAAGGCATAGCTGAGAGTGATAAGCATGAACACATATGGACTTTATCGGGTACCGTTGAAAGACTAATTCACATTTGTTTTCCTCTTTTGTTTGTTTTCCTTCTGAACCTGGTCGTAGAGCCACAAAGGTGACTGACAAAACAGAGAGTCTGATTTTAGTAAGTCAGAAGCATCAAGTTGAGTTGGTCTGCGAGAACAACTGAGTCTCAATGCCCCAATAAAATGGAATAAATGTGTGGTGGGGGTGGGGAGTTGTGGCGGAGGGTGGGGGGACGTGGGGTGGTGGGGGGGGGGGGGGTGTAAACTACAAATTGATAATCGTCCAGAAGCAGTTGCTGCTTTGCTTGTCTCTTTTTTAAGCATTAAGAAAGAGAGAAGAAAGCGCAATAAGAAACATGCATATGGAGTGTAATGTCTTTGTTATAAAGATGCGGACACGCAGATAGGATCAAGCACCATCTTTATTCCAGGCAACTGCAACACAGGCCCAACTCGGCCCCACCCGCAGTGGCCTCACTCGGCCCCGCCGACGGCACTAAGTCACATAGTTTTCCAAATATGCTGGTCGTACAATGCATCTAGAAAGAGCCTGGTGTTTGCTTATCGGTTAGGGTGCCGGCTTGGGATTCTAGGATCTTGAGTTTGAATCCCAGTCGATCACTGAATTAATGCCAGGGGGAGTTGACTCAGCCTGTCATCCTTCCGAGGTCGGCAAATTGAGTACCAGTTCACCGGTAATTCCCTGTGTGTCGCAAGAGGTGACTAACAGGGTTGGCGGCAGGAAGGACATCCGGCCGTAAAACATTGCTTCAGCTAATGAATAATCGCTGGTGCCCATCGTGACTTACATGTGACCACCGCGGGGTTCCCTCCAGTTTTCGATTCCACTCAGTCAGTGTGTTCCATTACCAAGCAGCTTGTAGAGCGCTTGTCAAGTGGCTTAAGCACCAAGCTCGCACTCGTTTCCATGGAAACGGTTAGTAACGCATGACGACTGGCTTGGCAGAGCTGATTGATAAATTAATTTGACATCTGGATATTGTGTTTGCGCGAGTTTGTTTTTGGCTGGCGGTGTTGGTGAGATTAACCATCAATCATTATGATTTTGGGATTACCGTTACCAGCAACTGTACCCACCCTATGGGTGGGGCTTCAATTGGGAAGCCCAAATGAAAAGGCAAAATATCAGAAATTGAAAGCTTTTTTTATTTTAAACGATTCATACAAACATCTGTTGAATCATATCACATGAAATCATCAAAATCTAAACAGTACATGGCGCCAATTTTGAAAAAAGATTGAATTATGCAAATCGGAAGCGGCCGCTACACGTCTTTATCAGTCGCACGTTTATGTATGAAGAGTGCACGCCGAATCTGTAACATGGAAGCGGCCACTACAGCTGTTTCTCAGTTGCTTTGCACACGCTGCCGTGTTACTTCGGAGCCGCACGTTTCTCGCGGAAGAATTCGTCAGGAGTCGATCTACTCTCTCCTGGTATGTAGAATTTCAACAAAAGCACATCACTGTTCATATTGGTAAATATTATTCCATCATGTTTGGAAAAACTGGAAAATTGGAAAATTGGAAAAATTGGAAAAACAATATAGCCTATTTTACTCGCAGGAGGATTACCCACCCAAAATATCGTTGCAATCGGTTCAGCCGTTTTTGCGGTACCTTCGAATGGACAGACAGACAGAACGAAGACAGACAGACGGATGGACATTTGGTGAATTATAGTAAGGTTACACCAAATTTGTCTTCCTCTTCATGTTCCTGAATCATGTTCAAAATATACCAATCGATTTAAATAAGTTGTTTCTCGATCATAATCTGATGATCATGAACTGATAAGAAGGACAGACATTACCCAATTGCTTAACCCCGTTTTTCGGTTCACATGCACAGTTTAAAAATCTGCTATGTATGTACAGTCACGTGAAAAAGTAAGTACACCCCATGTAAAGTTTTGACTTTTTCAACATATTTCAACATACAGCTATTTGATCTTCATTTCAACAATATTGATAGATAAAGGTGATATAATATAACAAATATCATGAAACATTTACATTTTGTAGTCCATTGTATAATTTAAATAAACATAAATGCACATTTCACATGTGGAAAAAGTAAGTACACCCCAACATTTATCACTACTTCAAATACCTAACATTACAATCAGGTGCACCAGCTCAGGTGTAAATGATTAGAACATCGATTAGAACTCTCTGCTCACTTTCACTCCTTAAGCCTCTTTTCTCCCGCCTCTGGAACAAACTCCCTCACTCTCTTCAATCCCACTCCACCCTCCAGGTCTTTAAAACAGCTGTTCACCACCATCTCTTATCTTCCCCCATCCAAAACCTTGATCTTTTCTACCCCCGCTAATTTCACCCCAATTCCACTTTTTTGAAATACCAACTTCTGTCCTGGAAGTCCTTGGTGTCCTTGTGTTTTATACTTCTCCCTCCCCCCCCCCCCTTCCCACGCCTCCCCCCCCCCCCCCAAGCCCTCTCCCTTCCACACATCTCCCTACTCTCAAATGTTGTGTTTGTGTGCTTCCCCTTCTCTCCACATCTTGTTTTCCGCTCCCTCTTTTTATATATTTTGTTTGTCTGGTTCATTTGTTTGTGAAGTAAATGTTAGCTCTTTCACGAGCCTCGATTCAGTATACAAAAAAAAAAAAAAAAAAAAAAAAAATCGTTAGAGAGGATCTTGGAGGAACCTGTCTTATTTAACCCTCAGACATTTAGTTTGGTTTTCTCTTTGTTGTTGAAGTGTGCGGCGTCACCATGCCTAGATCAAAAGAGCTCTCTGAGGCCTTCAGAAAGAAGGTTATAGATGGCTACGAGTCTGGGAAGGGATTTATAAAGACCTCCAAACAATTTGAAATCAATCATTCGACTGTCTGGAAGATCATCTACAAGTGGAGAAGATTCCAAACAATTTCCAACTTGTTCAGGCCAGGCCGCCCCAGCAAGTTCAGCCTGAGAGCAGACGGCAAGATGCTGAAAGAAGTCTCTAAGATCCCCAAAATGTCATCACAGGACCTACAGGTAGCTCTTGCCACTGTTGATGTCAAAGTGCACGAGTCTACCATTAGAAAGAGGCTGCACAAATTTGATCTACATGGGAGGTGTGTCAGGAGGAAACCTTTGCTGTCCAGAAAGAACATCAGGGCAAGACTAAAGTTTGTCAATGAACACCTCGGCAAAGACCAGCACTTCTGGAACAATGTTGTCTGGACAGATGAGTCAACGGTAGAGCTATTTGGTCACAGTACCTGAAGACATGTTTGGCGAAAACCAAAGACAGCATTTGACCCCAATAACCTGATACCAACTGTAAAGCATGGTGGTGGAAATATTATGGTTTGGGGCAGCTTTGCTGCATCAGGGCCTGGGCAGCTCACCATCATATAATCCACTATGAATTCTTCATTGTACTAGAGGATGCTTGAAGATAATGTGAGGCCATCTGTCGGAAAGTTTAAGCTCAACCGAAGGTGGACCTTGCAACATGACAATGACCCTAAACATACCAGTAAATCCACCAAGGAATGGCTGAAAAGAAAGAAATGGAGGGTTCTGGAATGGCCAAGTCAAAGCCCGGATCTAAATCCCCTCGAGATGTTGTGGGGGGATTTGAAACGAGCTGTGCATGCAAGAAACCCCTCAAACATCGCACAGCTGAAATAATTCTGCATGGAGGAGTGGCCAAAATTTCTCCGTCTATGTCAGAGACTGGTAGACAGTTATAAGAAACGCCTACTTGAGGTTGTTTCTGCCAAAGGGGGCAATACCACCTATTAGAGCCAAGGGTGTACTTACTTTTTCCACACGTGAAATTTGCATTTATGTTTATTTAAATTATACAATGGACTACAAAATGTAAATGCTTCATGATATTTGTTATATTATATCACCTTTATCGATCAATATTATTGAAAGGAAGCTCAAATAGCTGTATGTTGAAATATGTTGAAAAAGTCAAAACTTTACATGGGGTGTACTTACTTTTTCACGGGGTGTACTTATGTACTTATGTGTACTTATGTTGAAATGGGGTGTACTTATGTTGATATATGTTTAAAAAGTCAAAACTTTACATGGGGTGTACTTACTTTTTCACGTGACTGTATGAAGGTGGGAGCGGAGAGGAAGCCGTAGCCAGAGGTACTCCTCTGGTTGGGGTTGAAAGAGGGCAGTGCAGGGAGAGTGAGGAAGAGAGTTTTTGATAAAGATAGCAACCCCACCACCAGGATGACGATCACGTCTATCATACCGGAGGGAGTAACCAGGAAGAGATATTAAGGAATCAGAGACATATTGAAGGAGGAAAGTTTCTGTTAAGCAGATTAAGTCTGGTTTGTCAGAAGCAACCTGCATGGAGAGATCAATCCGGTTTGAGTTGTGAAGGCCCCGGATGTTTGAGGTCCATACTGTTAAGGAAGAGGGAGTGGGAGTATCGGATACAGGACAGGAGGGGAGGGGTAGGCAAAGATGAGGGAGGAGAGGGGGAGGTGGGGAAAGCGGGTGACAGTGTGTCATAGATTGCACGAGAGCTAGGAGAAGGGGAAGGATGAGGAGGACAAAAGGTTTGATGGTGATTGGATGAGGCACAGTGAGGAGTTGTTTGAGAGGCAGCAGAGTGAAGTAAAAGGTTGAAGGATATGGGCAGCTTTGTGGAGGAGTTAAGAGGAAACTTTGAGGAGGCGGGGTTGTAACCACCTTTAGAGGCCATTTTTCCCCGCAAAGCGGGGGTTGGCCTTTTTCGGGAACCGTGGTTGTTGTTGTTTTTCGGTCCCCTATTTGAAGCAATGTTTTACGGCCGGATGCCCTTCCTGACGCCAACCCTTTTTGCCGCCTTTAACGACAAACAGGGAATTACCAGGCGGGGTTGGAGGACGAAATTAAGAAAAATGGTGAGGTGGAAGTTTTGAAGGGAAGGAGTGAGGGGAGATTTGAGGGGATGTGTGAGGGGGGAAATTTGAGGGGAAGTGTGCGGTGGGAAATTTGAGGGTGCGGGGGGAGATTAGAAGGGGAGGAGTGAGTTGGGAGGTTTTAAGGAGAGGGGTGGGTTTGGAGTTTTGAAAGGGAGGATTGAGGTGGGAGATTTGAGGGGGAAGGGTGAGGGGTTAGTTGGGAATTTTGAAAGTTTTGAATGATTAATGACTGTACATAGGGGAGAGGCAGGTTAGTTGATACACTTTTCAGTTATGTTGGCCTATAATGAAGACTGTTAGCTTGACAGGATTCATGAATTGTCCAAAAGAAATATCAGGGTCTTGTACATATCTGTGAAGCATGCCAGATCCGCTGCATTATCAAACTTGGAATGGTGGCTCACAAAAAAACTGTTTGTCAAACGTATCATCTGACCTGAGCAAGTGGGTTAGTTGATCCACCTTTGTAGGTTAGATGATACATTGATTTACATGGTGAATGAGTTAGATGATACATCGATTTACATGGTATTTCTGCCAATGGTAACAAATTAGCATGCACATAATTACAGATACACATCAAACTAGGGTACATACCATCATTTCTGTATAATATTTGTACTTATGGTATTTTCAGAGTCAATGAGCACTGTTAATTAAAGCTGTTTGTTTGTTATTTATTCAGTTGTATACCTGCTATGTATACATAGGTAATGTAAAGTATATCTAACAATAGGGCTAAAGGTTAAGTTTGAGAGAAAAAAAAGATCTGCCAAACAAATGAATCGGAAAGCATCAAATATCAGGAAAGGAACAAGATTCACAACTCAGATGGACACAACTCTTATATTCTAAAGATGTACAGTGTAGGCAATATAGGCCTGCATATATTATGATGTATGAAGCCCAGAAATGGCTACAGCATTGTCTTGTTAAAAAAAAAAAAATGAATGGGTTAGTTGATACAGGTCGGTATGGTTCGTTGATATGTGTATCAACTAACCTACTCAGACTGTATAATCTAACCCATCCATGGGTTTTTTGCAACACATGTTTCCCACATGCTTATCCTGGCAATCAAAGCAGCGTAGGCTGAAAGCCACTTTCACAAAGTATAATCAACCAATGAGAACTCCTGTGAAATCTATGTAGTATTATCACAATAAATGATCTTACCTTTTGTTGGCGTCTTCACTCAGGAGGACACAAATCAGGTGTTTTGGAGAATCACACCCTTTCTTTGTCTGTAACTTCTTTCTTTTTCACACTCACACCCTTTCTTTTTTTTCATGTGCCTATATGAATATATTCAAGGTTATATAATGGTTTGCTATTTGATTCCACACAGCTCAGTAGGTAGTTTCCTTTGAGCGCACCAAAACAAATTTCTGCTGATGTAGCATTTCATCACAAATCAAAAACAAACCCTGACCTCAAAACATGGAAATAAGGGGTGAATGAACAGCTTGTTTGCTTGTGTTTTTGGTGGGCTTTGGCTATGTTAGCATAAAATATCATGGTAGACAGAAATGTGATCATTTTGTGATGTGTTAATTCTGAGGAATATAATATGAGGAAGAACTTGGATTGTTGTACACCGCTCCTTTCCTATGCCATCTCCATGCGCTGCATGACATCATTATTCGGTGCCCGGCAATGATGCGTGCTGAAAGGGAGTACTCAGTTTTCACTCCGGTTGTTTGTTTTCTTGTTTTCTTGTTTGATTTCATGTTTTCTTGTTTGTTTGTTTGTTTGTCCAGGTGATATCTCACCCATCCTTTGAGCAAAGAAACTGAAATTTGGGTACAATAGTGAGCAAGTGCTTTGGCAAAAACAGTCTTTTTTGTTTTTTGATTAATCAATTAATTGATTAGTTACTTAATTATTATCGATTAATTAAGTACTGTACTTATTTATTTCCTTTCTCGTCTGGGAATTATCTCAGGCACCATTTGAGCTAGGAAGCTGATATTTGGACACAACAGTGACCAAGTGATGTGGCTATAAAGGAAATTTTTGATTTATTGATTCATCAATTAATCGATGAATTATTCATTGATTAATCAAATGTATTTTTTCGATTATTGACTCATTTAATTCATTTTCAAAAAGTTACAGCTTTAGATGAAGCATTGGTGGTTTAGATATGCTATTAGCCAATTGATTAAGAAAATATTTTACAATTATTATTTATTGATTTTAATTCGGCAATTAGTCAATCAATTATTGTACACCTCTCCTTCCCAAAACATTCTCTATGAGCTGCCTGGCGATACCGCACTGGAGGATATTAGTTTATTTGGCATGGGGGTGTTGTACTTTGAATGTATCTGTACTTGTATTTGATTATTTTCGCGACAATGAATCATCCATTTCATTTTTTGCCTCGAGTAAGAGTTAAATGATGTAATACTTAGAAATGGCAAGGATAATGTTTTCTCTTGGATTAACTTGATTTTATCCCACCGTTAACAACAATGCATTTTGTATTGTCAGGTCAGGTAATGTAGTTCATTGTTTATATTTGTCAGGTGAGTCATTCTGTGAACTTATTTTTAGGTCAGATGTGGCTGTGTTTATGTAACGAGAACACTGAGTTTAGCAATCGTTTTTACCTGCACAATGTATCACCTTGGACCACCACCAAAAAGGGGCAGTGCTCATTGATGACATGGATCTTCAATAACTTTGCATTGACACAAATCCTGGACAGTGCTGTTCGGCCTTATTGGCTTCATCAGAAGGAGAAAATGGGCAAATTGATTATTGTACATGCCGAACGGCACATCTCAAACAGGGTGCATACCTACGCCTAGCTGAACATTGTATCCCACAGTTTTTTTTTTTACATATTGGATCTCACTAAGAGGTCGGATCTGCATCCAGAGCTTAATCAAAATCGAAGTGGCTTGTTCTTGTCTTCTCCCAACTCATCCCCCAAGTTTTATCATAACCCTTACACAATTTCTTGAGATATCATGCTATATATAGATTTTATCACTGTCTCTCAATGGTGAAGAATCCCTTGAAAAATTATCAGATCCGGATCGTCACCAAAATCCAATTCATTCTTTCTTGTCACACGCCCAACTTGTCCACTAGGTTTCGGCCCAGTCCCTCCACAACTTTTTGAGATACCGTGATACATGTAATTTTTGGCCATATCTCTCAATGGTGAAGAATCACTTTAAAAATTCTAGTATCCGTATTTGGGTCTTTGCCAAAATCGAATCATTTCGTACTTTTCACATACCCAACCTATCCACCAGATTTTGTCCGAATCGGTCCACAAATTTTTTGAGATATTCTGCTCACAGACAGACAGACAGACAGACAAACACAAACAGACAGGCGTAAAAACATAAGTTCCTTCCACATTAGGTGGAGGAGGTAGAATACATTGACTAAAAGCCAGAGGTCGCCATAGATGTGCAGGTGCTGAAAACATATAATTACATAATTATTGCCATAGATAAAAGACGCAAAGGTAGAAAATACGTAAAGACAGTACAAGATCACTCTTGAACATCACAAAAACACAAAATATATATAGACCTGAACATGTGAATGTCTCACTATCCTTGCATATCAGTCGCATTATGGATGTATTAACCACCCACAAGGAGGTGCTGGATATTGCACTGCTCGACCATCAAATATTTCTCCCCCCATGTAGCATGCCAAATACAAGCAGAGATTTGTCACAACAAATGCCAAGGTAAGTGAGCCAACTCAGAGAGGTGACCTATTTACAGGATGTAAGGCAGCGCACAAGCGAATAATAACTCTAATTGCTGCACACCTGCTGAGTTACATCATCCAGGTCATGCAGTCTGCCCTGGCAAATGCCTCAGACTGGGGAGTGAAGATGATGTGTGACCTCACTCCTTTTAGCAATCTGCTTGGTAAAGTTGGGATGAACTCAAGCTGAAATGTCATCTGACCTTTGTTTTTTTCCGTTTTTCAGAAGGTCAAGAGTATAATTCAGTTAATCAAGTGATTGTTTATGAATACAAACCAATTGTGTCCAGACTTCAGAGCATTTGTTTTTGCCATTTGGTATAAGGAGCATCTTGACTTTTGCCTCCCATAATGCAGCATTCATTGTTCTTCAGAGGCCTTGAGTTGGCTTTTATAACAACCATGCATTCTTTCGATTGATGACGTTTTGCGGTCAGATTGGATGACGTTTGGCTTATACAGTACTCATCTTGTAATATTATTTCGGAGGACAAAATTGAGATCTTGAAGCACAAACAGACCACATCTCTTCCTCTACACTTGACCTGACCTGACCTTACCAGCTCGGTTTCTGTCGAGTTTGTACATATTGTGCAGAGGTTATAACCATGCTCAATGACATTATGAATTTTGATAAAATTGATAACTTGAGAAGTAATAAACCTTTATCCTTGCCAAATACAGTGATGGTTCTATATATTCTTTCAACAAGGTCCACTTTCCTAATGTCACTATATTCTTGAGTGGTAATCCTTATAACTCTCCAATTGATGGTGATTGGTGATTGTACTGTGATATATTAGTGTATATTAGTTACGCCCTCTCTTTGCTCTTCATAACACAGAATCCCATTAAAAGGAACAGATTTGTTCGATGGACCATGCAAATTAATGAATTTTCAACTTAACAAGTCCACAACATTGTGGACATAATCTAATAGAGTTGCGAGTAACTATCAAGGGTTCCAAATAGTACCACTTAGAGATGAAAGAAGGAACCTGAGACTCCTTCAAATTTAAAATGTTTGAAACAGCCTAAACTACAAAACTATAAAATGATTTTTTTTTTCTTGTTGAAATAAGCACAAATTGTATCTCAGTCGGTGTTGATGCCATATTTATTGCTCAAGAACCATTCATGTTATGTGGTCACAAGTGTTTAAATCAAAATCTCTATAGCCTACAACCTACTTCTACCAATTTAACCAATATACAGGTTGGTGACATATTACTGTTTCATATTCAAACCCTTATAAAAATAATGGCATCAGGAAGGGCATCCGGCCATAAAAACATTGCCTCAAACAGGGAACCATGATTGTCATGGGGCCCGCAAGGCTAACCCCCGCTCTAGCGGGGAAAATGGCCTTAAAACGATCATTCATAAAAATAATGAAATGGAATACATTAGGTGCGATCTCATACACTGAGCTTGTTAGGTAGTTCCCTCCAATTATGGGTGAGACGTGATTGAGTCTCGATGTTTATATGATGATTGCTATTGGCATTGCATGTGGTATATGCTTGGGAGCCTCGGTGGTGCGTGTGTCTGTCTACCCTATCACGGATGATTCACTAATAATTGATGAATCCGGTCCGATGGCTGATGGAGGCGTGTAGCATTGGGATTCTCATATACATGTATGTGCTCCATATGAATGCCGGCAGCTGTGGAGGAATCCATATCTTGTTTGAAACAGCAAAAGTGCTTATATTGTGTAGCTTTTATTTTGTGCTTTAGGCAGCCTTCTTTGGATGGAAGTTGCAGAGTGATAACCAATTGTAAAGTCCTAGCCACAGCTGAGGATACTTACTTGATTAAGTGAGAGTTGATTGGTTGTTCCCTGCAATTATGGATGGCAGACATGATTGACCCTTTAGAAAATATGTATGTACGATTTATCTTTTTCTTACAATGTGTAGTTAGGAGGTCTTAGCATCAATCATTCTGAAAGGAAGTTCATCCCAAGCAGACAAATCATTATGCTGTACTGATGAGCCATAATAAGAGCGGACCATGTCTGCAGCTTTGCTATTTACTCTGCTTCGGGAATTTTGCACCATTGCCCACTTTACCATTTCTATTTCACACTGTGAGAAGCACCTTAGGGAGTCACAGCATAGTGCAACATGATGGTGATCTCATAGTGTTGCTGTAAATTGGAGAGAACAGATTCATTTCATAAATATATTTTTCCTCTTTCCTTCATTCGGTAATAATGAACACTAGCAGAAGCCACGATAGAAAAATAATGATGTTGTTTATTCGTGCGCTTGCTCTCCCCTTCTCCCACCTCCCCCTCCCCCCCCCCCCCCATCCTCCATAGACTTAGTTTTTTTTTAATGTCGTGAACAAACCTTGGTACATCATGGGTGATGAAGGTTGTGGTCAGGTACAGGTTGTCCACAAAGTCTTTTTCTGGTTTAAATTTTTATTACAATCAAACCAAAAGAGATACAATGATGTGCAGTTTTTTGCATTTTGTCACATAATACATAAGGTTTCTTGTGTTCTTCAGTACACCTCAACATGTGCACCTTTAGTGGCACCTAGCACATCCAAGTGATATTCGACTTTAATCCACGAATTGGCCAACATATCCCTCGTCACATTGCTGATGCAATTGGTTATCCTTGCACGAAGCGTTTCAATATCAGCAACAGTGATTTGGAAAACAATCATGTTTTCATGATTGGGAGTCTGTGGGGCATCACATTGGAAGTCTGTGGGGGTCAGGGGCCTGCCCCACCATGTCCCATCCATCTACTGGGGAGGTTCTTGGTTCTAAAGCTTGCACTATCGACACTCTATATGTGTGAAAATGCAATTTCTTGTGTACAACTTTGTTTTTGTATTATAATTTTTTTTGGAGGTGTGCATCAATTTGAAGCAATCTTTACTTAGTTTTTTTTTTCTCTCCGATGAGTGTTAACCATGTTTTTTCGGAGGTTTGGGGGGCAGACAGCACTGGCCTATTACATATACCTATCCGGGACCCACGGAACATTCACGCAATGTAAAATGTGCCTTCAAGACCTCAACTCGCCCCCCTCCCTACGCCCCTGCGTCATCAACCCCAAGTCCAAGTCATCATACTCCCCCACACAGCTGTAAGAGGTCAAGTCACTCCTTACTCCAAGCCTTAAAACCCTCCCCTCCCCTCCTCCTCCCCCACCAACCAGCACAAAAACTGCAATCAAAACAGCAACAGCATGGTTCCTACATGGTTTCTGAGGAAGAGGAGACAGCCAGTGATGAGGAAGAGGTGCCGAGGTCTAATATCACAGTCCAGATCCTGCGTGAGATGCTGCAGGACATGCGGGCACTTGTCGACAGGTTGGAAGATACTGACCCAGTCATGGAGATATATATATATACTGTATATATATACAGTCACGTGAAAAAGTAAGTACACCCCACGTAAAGTTTTGACTTTTTCAACATATTTCAACATACAGCTATTTGATCTTCATTTCAACAATATTGATAGACAAAGGTGATATAATATAACAAATATCATGAAACATTTACATTTTGTAGTCGATTGTATAATTTAAATAAACATAGATGCAAATTTCGCATGTGGAAAAAGTAAGTACACCCTTGGCTCTAATAGGTGGTATTGCCCCCTTTGGCAGAAACAACCTCAAGTAGGCGTTTCTTATAACTGTCTACCAGTCTCTGACATCGACTGGGAGAAATTTTTGCCCACTCCTCCATGCAGAATTCTTTCAGCTGTGCGATGTTTGAGGGGTTTCTTGCATGCACAGCTCGTTTCAAATCCCCCCACAACATCTCAATGGGATTTAGATCCGGGCTTTGACTTGGCCATTCCAGAACCCTCCGTTTCTTTCTTTTTAGCCATTCCTTGGTGGATTTACTGGTATGTTTAAGGTCATTGACATGTTGCAAGGTCCACCTTCGGTTGAGCTTCAAATTTCCGAAAGATGGCCTCACATTATCTTCAAGCACCTTCTTGTACAATGAAGAATTCATAGTGGATTATATGATGGTGAGCTGCCCAGGCCCTGATGCAGCAAAGTTGCCCCAAACAATAATATTTCCACCACCATGCTTTACAGTTGGTATCAGGTTCTTGTGGTCAAATGCTGTCTTTGGTTTTCGCCAAACATGTCTTCTGGTACTGTGGCCAAATAGCTTTACATTTGACTCATCTGTCCAGAGCACATTGTTCCAGAAGTGCTGGTCTTTGCCTAGGTGTTCATTGGCAAACTTAAGTCTTGCCCTGATGTTCTTTCTGGACAGCAAAGCTTTCCTCCTGGCACACCTCCCATGTAGATCAAATTTGTGCAGCCTCTTTCTAATTGGTAGACTCATGCACTTTGACATCAACAGTGGCAAGAGCTACCTGTAGGTCCCGTGATGACATTCCGGGGTTCTTAGAGACTTATTTCAGCATCTTGCGGTCTGCTCTCGGGCTGAACTTGCTGGGGTGGCCTGACCTGAACAAGTTGGCAGTTGTTTGGAATCTTCTCCACTTGTAGATGATCTTCCGGACAGTCGAACGATTGGTTTCAAATTGTTTCGAGATCTTTTTAAATCCCTTCCCAGACTCGTAGGCATCTATAACCTTCTTTCTGAAGGCCTCAGAGAGCTCTTTTGATCTAGGCATGGTGACGCCACACATTTCAACAACAAAGAGCAAACCAAACTAAATGTCTGAGGTTTAAATAAGACAGATTCCTCCAAGATCCTCTCCAACGATGTTCTCATCATTTGCACCTGAGCTGGTGCACCTGATTCTAATTTTAGGTATTTGAAGTAGTGATAAATGTAGGGGCGTACTTACTTTTTCCACATGTGAAATTTGCATTTATGTTTATTTAAATTATACAATGGACTACAAAATGTAAATGTTTCATGATATTTGTTATATTATATCACCTTTATCTATCAATATTGTTGGAATGAAGATCAAATAGCTGTATGTTGAAATATGTTGAAAAAGTCAAAACTTTACATGGGGTGTACTTACTTTTTCACGTGACTGTATATGTAACGTGTGTGTGTGTGTGTGTGTGTGTGTGTGTGTGTGTGTGTGTGTGTGTGTGTGTGTGTGTGTGTGTGTGTGTGTGTTGTTTGACCAGTCTGTGATTTTGTCCAGGTCTGCAGAGAGTGAGGAGGTTTCAGACTGTCGATCTGAGGGATGAGGTATGAAGTGACAGAGAGTGGAGTAATCAGCAAAGAGATAGAGAGGATTTTCCAGAGAGTCGTAGAGAACACTAATGAAGACCAGAAAGAGCAGAGGGCCCAGAACACTACCTTGGGGAACTCCAGCCAGATCAGGAAGGGGAGATGAGAGAAATCCATTCAGGGCCACATGTTGACTACGACCAGAGAGGAAGTCCGCAAGTCATGCGTGGAGATTTCCATGGCTACCATAAGAGGAGAGTTTGGTGAGCCGAGCGGGGTGCCAGACCGTACCGAAGGAACTTGATATGTCAAGGGAGATGGAGCTAATTTCCTGTTTGGCATTGAGGACCTCCATCCATTGTTAAGACAGCAGAAGCAGCATGTCAAGAGTAGAGTGACCTGGTCTGAAACCAAATTGATGATCAGAGATCAAGCCATTGGAGAAGAGGAAGAATTTGATATCCGAAGCAATGATGGATTCCATGACACTTCTGATAATTGAGAGCAGGCTGATTGGTCTGTAGTTGCAAGGATCTGTTTTTGCACATTTTTTGTGTAAAGCGTTAATGTTGGCTCATTTCCAAGCTGATGGCAGATGAACCTTGAGCAAAAGAGAGGGTGACGAGAACAGAGAGAGGGTGTGAAAGAGCGGCAGAGCAGCATTTTAGGACCCCTGGGCTGATGCCGTCTGGTCCAGTTGCAGGATCGGAGTCGAGCTTTGACAGAAACTTCTCCAACTTGTCAGGGGAGAAGGACACAGAGTCCAGGAGCAGCTGGATATGACTGGGTAAGGTGGGTACAGAGAGAGAGAGACAGGTTGGGGACACAACAATTTGAGGCAAACACAGAGTTGAGGCATTCAGCTTTTTCACGTGCTTTGTCAGCTGTGCAGCCTTTTGAGGTAAGGGAGGGGATGGAGGGGGAACAAACACCAGAAACAGATTTGACAAGATGCCACCAGGATTTGGAAGAGGGAGACATGTTTGAGAGTTAAACCTTGAGAGTAGAGAGATTGTGTTTCCTGGCTATCCTGAGGTTAAACACACACTTGTTCCAGGCTTTTTGAAAGGAAATGAGATTGCCTTCCTTTGGATTTGCCTTCCAGGAGGCAAAGGCAAGTTGTTTCATGGCAACTGCCTCACCACAAGTTTCCGTGCACCATGATCAGGAGGAAGGGCATGACAATGGAAGACGAGATGGGATAAATCTGCGCATGAGAGAGCAATTTACTTTGGAAGAATTACCAGGATGAGTTGATGTCAGAGGCAGTAGAGATGGGAGACCAGTCCAGATCATCGATGGCTTCTTGGAGACCTGAGTGAAATGCCGGCATCGTCGACGCTGAGGAGGCTCTCTGAGAATGGCCAGAGAGACATCCACTTCAACAAGCATATGGTCAGATGAATCGATTGGAGCAGAAGAAGAATAGCAGACATTTGCAGGGAAGTTTGTCATAACCAAGTCAAAAAGAGAAGATGCTCCATTGACTGAGATCCAGGTTGGGAAATTGACAGATTGTGTCAGTCCCAGTTCGTCGCAGAAGTCCTTTGCTGAGGTTCCAATGGCTGGTGTGAGAGGTACCCACACCCAGCCAGCTGGCATGATGACAGTTGAAATCACCACATATGAGGAAGAGAGAGTTGGGATGAGTAGATATAAGTTGGTCCATGTTATCAGACAGTGAGATGTAGATGGAGTCATCACTGTTTGGTGGACGGTGCAACACATATATGAACAAAAGGTGGGAGCGAAGGGGAAGCCGTAGCCAGAGGTACTCCTGGGGGTGAGGTGGAGAGAGGGCAGTGCAGGGCGAGTGAGGAAGAGAGTTTTTGATAAAGATAGCAACCCCACCTCCAGGACGAGGCTCAAGTCTATCATACCGGAGGATGGAGTAACCAGAGAGGGATATTAAGGAATCGGAGACATCTTGAAGGAGGAAAGTTTCTGTTAAGTAGATTAAGTCTGGTTTGTCAGAAGCAACCTGTATGGAGAGATCAATCAGGTTTGAGCGAAGGCCCCGGATGTTTGAGGTCCATTTCATTTAGGAAAAGGAAGGGGGAGCATCGGATACAGGACAAGGGAGGCGAGGGTATGGTAAGATGGGGAACAGGAGGAGGAGGTAGGGAGAGCTGTTGATATTGTGTCGGAGATTTCAGAAGAGCGAGGAGAAAGGGAAGGATGAGGAGGACAAAAGGTTTGATGGTGATTGGATGAGGCACAGTGAGTTGCTGTTTTGTTGTTTGATTGGGGGGGGGGGGGGGCAGAGCGAGGAAGAAGGTTGGAGGAGATGGAGGTAAGAGCTGGAAGGGAGAGGAAGTGCGGAGGAGGACGCTTTGAGAATGAGGGGTGAGAGGGGAGAATTGGAGAAAAATGGAGGGTGGGGAGATTTGAAGGGGAGGGGGGTGGTTTGAAGGGGAGGGGTGAGGGGGCGTTTCGTAGGGGAAGGCGAGGGGGGAGTTTAGGAGGGGAGGGGAAAAAGGGGAGATTTGAAAGGGCGGGATGATGGGGGAGTTTAGTAGGGGAGGTGTGAGTTTGAATTTTAGAAAGTGTCGGACGATTAATGGAAAACGAACATTTGTTGCAAAATGTGTTTCTTGTGATTTTCGAGTCAGAGAGCCGTTTGAAAAAGTTGACAGAGGGGTGGAATGCAGGTGAGTTTAGGGAATGTATGAAGGCAGAACTGTAAGAGATTGAATTATTATTTGATGTGAAAGATTTGGTGAGCAAATCAGATAACCTTTTGAAGAAGAAGAAAAGTGTGTTATAATATACAACAGAATACAACACTGCATGGGGAAAGTTTAAACATTTTAAAACTAAACCGTGAAAACTATCTGGGGAAATTCCCTAAATGAGGGCATAAAGGATTCCTAAGGGGGATTAATGATTCCAGGACAGGTTCAGATGCAGGAACAGAAGAATAGGAGATTGACAGCCAGGAGAGGAGAGAATGAAGGAACAGGGCAATTGCCTTGTTCCTGTATAAGCAATTGTGTTGGTACGGGAGGAGGGGCCTGCTTTTTAAATTCTTCGTTAATATATATATTTTTTGAAGGTTAGATGAAAGTGGATCAGGAAAAAAAAGAAGAAGAAGAAGGAGAAAGTTGGAGTATGGTGAAAACAAGAATTGAAAATGTGTCGGCTGGAGAGGATTGAGTTATGAAGGAAGGAGAGAAAAAAAAACGGGTGGATCGAAACACGTGGTTACGATCGGTGGACATATGCAATGACGTGTATATGTAAGCCATTATTTGTTATCCGTGTTTCAAGTTTGAACAAGATTGGTAGATGCATGTCTGAGAAATGGTTGAGGACGCGTTCCACATCGGGTTTTTTTACAACTAAAATGGCCACCAGCCAGCCATCTTTGATTGCATCATGAAACAAAATGATGTGCATATGTATACCATCATGTGTCGTCTTTATGCCAAGTATGATCTGTTTGTTTGACATCTGGTGTCTGTTTGTTTGTCTACACAAAACGCGAGTATATTTTTCTCCACAACTCTTGGCCAATTGACATGAAATTTTCACCACAGGAGTGCAGAATTTTTACTTTTTAATTTTTTTTAATGATTATGGTGATGTCATATGTCACGTGGTGTGGGCGCCATCTTGGAAAAATCGACAAACTTTTCACCTCTGTATCTCCGAAACTGCTCTATGGAAAAAATTGAAACATGGCTCATTGTCAAGTACTCCATGGGAAGCAACATATATTTATGATGATTTCATCGGTGCCTTCATTATGACGTCATAATTAGGCAACTACAACGTTTGATCCGCTCATTTTTAAATTCATTGAGCGTGATACACACAAAAATTGTATAGGAGAATTAAATTGAAGACTGAATCGGTCACGTGGTTCGGCAGCCATATTGGATTGAAAATGAAAACCTTCAAAAATCTTATCTTCCAGGAAGGTTTACTAGATCGATGCAAAACCAGACACACATGACCTACTAGCCTTGGGGAATACATTTTGAAAACGATTGTCATAGGTCACATGGTCTGGCAGCCATATTGTATTTTAATGCAAAAACTACATAAATGAAATTATTGTTCTTCTCCGAAAGCACTAAACGGATCGATGTGAAATTTTAACCATATGTTTGACTACCCATTGGGATATAAAAAAAACGTCATAGGTCACAGGTTTGGCTGCCATATTGGATTTAAGGAAAATATTCAAAAAATTGTTTCTCTGAAGGCGCTTACCCTATTTATCCAAAGTTTTACAAATATCATCACACTATTGCTGCATGAAGTGTGAAAATGGTAATGTCCTAGGTCACATGGTTTGGCAGCCATTTTGAATATAAAAACAAACCTTATCCAAAACAACACAACACAAAAACCACACAAAATACACCACACAAACATGTATTTGTGAGTGCCTGCAATCTCTGATTACTCTTTCTTGTTTTTATTACACAACTGCTCATTGGGGTATGTGTAACTGAAAGTGCATAAAAATGCCTGAGGGTCTAGAACATTGTCATATCATGGCCTTGGTAACATTATGTGGAAACTTTTCATGATTACTTTGCAAAGCAGAGGTTGTGCAAATCAATCACAGGCCTGTAATTCACTTGCCATGTTTTTGAATCTGTCCATCCTCCAGAATTCAAAATCAGGTTATCTCAACATGGCAATTTAACGAGCGCCTCACCTGAAAGTCTGGCCTCCAGTTTAGATCTGAGCATTTATCAATTTCAAATTCCAAATATTCCACTGCTAAAGCAAAAACACATCCTCAATGAAATTTTTAATTGATGGGAATCCATCAACTTCACCGCATATTTATTTATCTTGACATAGGCTCATGTAAGAGGTTGCATATTCATTACATGCAGGACAAGCACACGAGAAGACATCAGTGTACTTAGAACAACATAACGGAGAGAGGACAAATTGGCATAGTTTACAAGATTTATATTTTGGTAGCCCAAAATCACAAGATTAGTGCTCAGATAGGAATATCAAGCAGGTGAACCTGGGGGATATTGTATGTATTGGAAAACTACTCTTTATGAGGACTCAACAATCGGTTTGTGTTTAAAGTGAAAAATTGCTGTTGCAGAAGGTCTCATGACCGAAACACTGCTTTAACATTTTTTCTCATGATGGTTCACATACCTCTATCAACATTTCGTGTATTATGCACAATGCTTTATGCAGAGTAATTAGATTCTTTGTCGAGAGTTACAATCCTGAATGGGTCGCCACTTTGACACAGTGTCAACATTTGCCAGGTATTATATATTACGAGGAAAAGTACTCGTCCCCAGTGATGGGGAAAAATAAGCAAAAGTCCCCAGTGATTGGGAAAAGTTAAAGATAATCTGTCAAATGAAATAATATTTCATAGAGGTTAATTGTGTTGCACTCTTAGTTTCACTCAGAGCCAAAGCTCTGTGCTACTTAAAACTGTCCACAGCAAAGTGGTGGTGCAGCAGTCCACCAGTCCACCAGCAGTCCACCAGTGACACAGTCCAAAAATTTCCTGGGTGGTGGATATTCAATTTATCTAAAAGGAGGGCAAACTTTCCTGCTTGCAAAATAAAATTTGGCATCAATATTATTCATGCCTGACTGTTCTCCCATCATTACAAAAGTGAATGTTGAGCTTTTCAAATGCAGAATGGGAAGTGGCCGCTGGAAACAGGAGACAGCCGAACGTACAAACACACAAATGCATGGACAGACACTATGCTTCACATTATACAATAGATGAAGAACAAGTATGGAATATCATTGTAAGGATAAATATTTGTTTAGCGTATGTTAATGAATGCTATTTTTAGGGTTGAGGAATTATTAAGGGAAGGTGGGAGGTGGAGCTGGAGTGCTGTTTGGAGCTGATGGATTTGCGTGCTGAGCACAGGCCATGTGGATATGATCCCACCCCACTTATGTCTCTTTTGATTCCACAATTCCACCAGGAATGGTTACAAATGGAAGTTTTGTATCACCTTGTACTACTGATGGAAAAAATAAAGGACACACGGCGAGGGCATTAAGCTAAATTCATTTTGCACTGAATGACAGAATGGGGGCAGTACACTCAGTGGAGTTTCATGGTAAGCGGCATGTGAGAGACGAACAGGGGGCTGGGGTTTCTCCTTGTACTCTGAGGAAGCAAGGCTTGTGGAATGTACTTGCATTTTCATTGTCCTTACTTCATCTGGACTTCAGCTGGCTCACTGGTGTGATTATCTAGGACTAACCCACCACCACCCTCCAAGAGTACTTTGCTATCATTGGCAAGGGTGGTCATATAGTTGTAGGCTCGTGAGAATGGATTAATTACGTAGATGCGCCATGTACATAAATCTGGTAATTACATTCAAATATGTTTAACTGAACCTTTGTACGTTTGTTCTCGATGGAGTTATAAAATAGCTCGCAAATACACAGTTCTGGTTTCGCGAAAGAGCACGTGTCACAAAATGGCTCACTTTTGAGCGCATCATCAATCTTTTGGTTTCTGATGGTATTATGTTCGATATTGTTATAAAAATGTACATTCATAAAACCTTCCACGGTAATCCAACAAGGCAATGGGGTTTATGTGATTTTTCAAAAGCATAGATACGGAATGAAGCTCCTTGTATGACATAGGGCGAGTGGGAGTACCACTTGAACATGTATTGCTCTGAAGTTGAGAGATATAAAGAGTTCTTTCAGCAGAAGGTGAAATGAACTTTTCAATGAAGATCACAAAGAAAAACATCATTGACTTATTGAATCACTTTAATGAAATTTCAGCCATACCAATTTGAGCTTGTTGAGATCACTGATGTTGATATGACTCATTGCATTTGCTAGAACTACTAAATGTGAACCGACCAGTCAGCATGTTCAGGACCAACAGCCAGAGGTTGTTTGATCTGGCAAAGTAGACTCATGAGTTAATTACCAACTACACTGTTGATACAGCCAAAGGTTGCACCACCTTCGCTCTCCCTCAACCTTCTTTTTTCTTTAAACAAGCTTTAGTCTCTAGAGATAGTGGTGCTTCTCGTTGCATGGGGCCCTGAAGGGGAAAGAATAATTTAACCACATTTGGAAGGTAGTTCCACAAACAGAACAAAAGAGGAACTGAAGTGTTCAGCTGGGTGGAAAGCCTGGACGTTGAGAGTTTAACAAGAAAGGGGTTGCTGGAAAAATGCCTGCGTCTTGGGGAAGTTGGGGGAGGGTCGGAGCAGAGGGAGCTAGATGGGAGGAGAGGCAGTAAAAAAGAGTGGCCATCCACCTGGTTGAAATGTGAGAATCATCAGGAATGCCATGGAATCTGTCATCTCAGTGGACATCAAATCCTTCTGTAAAGAGTTTCGGTCTTTCGACCGTGGAAGCCGATGTCTGTGACTTGTGGGCACGCTACAATGAACACGACAGCACTTGCAGTCAGGGCCGGCGCTACCATTAGGCCAACTAGGCAGCCGCCTCTGGCGCAGACATCAGAGGGGCGCATTACTGAACCTTAAAGGATCACAGTTTTATACAAATTATTGTTTTAAGAAAAAACATCATAAAAGGAAAATATAATAGTTCATTGTTCATAATAGTATAAGTGATTAATTTTGAGCATGTACGCTTCGTGGCATACGTCACATCCTGTTTGAAACGGATGTAGCCTGCTCCCATGCGCCTTCTCCCATACGTCACATCCGGCATGTTCAAAACGCTGCCGCCATTTCGTCGTTGGGCACATGGATTGATCATCGTCAGGAAAACGTGACAATTAATAATGGAAGTTGGCAAAAAAAAAATTGGGGGGGGGGGGGGGGGAGGAGGGGAAGGGGGAGGGGATGCAAGTAGCTGGCCTCGCCTTGGGTGCAAAATAGTCTGGCGCCGGCCTTGCTTGCAGTAATCAAACAATGAACAGTACGGAAACAACAGGTACAGTTGCAAATGCTTGGGCAATATTCCCTGTAATAGTCGGTCGGTCCGAATACGCATCCGCGTACATTTCTCCTTTGGCGTTCACGAGTCTCCTCCTGGACTGTCCTTTGATGTTTCGGGACGCCTCCGTTTGTCGCTGTTTTTATATACAGCGTGCTAGTCACTCCATGCACTTTTATCCATGGCACGGTAGGCCTTGAATCCTTCTCCGGCGTCAAGTCGCATGAATCAGTATACTTAGAGCTCAACGGAGTTCTCACGCTCCTCCAGAGACATAAGTATTCCAGCCGACACACAGTCCAAATGATCTATATAATAATAGCGTAAGGACTCGACGTTGTTATCCCTTTTACGCCGCACCCAGTGACCCGATGCCCACGGCACTAATGGATTTACGATCTACGAACCGCGCTCTTTGTTTTTCACGTACAGACATACTCGAAAAATCTGAATTAGCTGACGTTGGGGCCCAAAAGCATCCGATTAACTGCCGATACGATGCCATCTTACGACGCCATCTTATTGGCGTCTGCTGGGTGAAGGCGAAGCAAGCCGTCCGCTGATTGGACAGTCAAAGGTGACAGCAAGCCGTCCACTGAGTGGATAATCCTGAGCATGCATTTGTGCCGGTGTCGTCGATCGTATTCATTTTTCAAAAGTATATCGTAGCGTTGTCATTTAAGTATATTGCAATAAATACGTTGTTCATATACGCACTCTTCATTCTCATCTTTCTTCCTAACTCTTACTCGGACAAGCAAATCCCCGATGCCATCCATAATGGTACGCTCTATCCATACACCACATCCTCCCTTCCGTGGATGTTCCACGGGTTTCGGCTAGTTTATAATACTAGGGCATGCCCGTACGTGGGTGCAAAAAAACATGCGTGCAAACAACAACAACAACAAAAAACTTTTAAACCACGTGGCAGTAACGACCACAGAACCCCCCCCTCTATTTACATGAAATGGTTTGGTCCATTCGCAACGACCACAGAACCCCCCCTCTATTTACATGAAATGGTTTGGTCCATTCGCAAAGCCAAAGCGAACGGCGAACGGCTAAATCGCCATAGCTCGGTAACTACTTCTCCGATTAATATGAAACCTTGAAAAGGCACATCCTCAGGTCCCCAGCAATATACCTGGCAAGTTTCAAGTATATCGGACCCGTGGTTGTCGAGAAACAGCGGTCACAGACACACAGACACACACACACAGACACACACACATACACACAGAGATTACTGGAATTATAGATAGATACTGGCAAAACTTGTACATCAAACATGACTGGGAAACCGTATTATTTACGCTTTTCAAAAGCACTCGAGAAGAAAAACGTGCGCACTTGCTCTACATCCCTTCATTCTCCCGCGCTTCTCGTTAGCCAATCGGCAAGCGCAGGCTGCGCAGCGGAACCATTGCGATATCTCGTGAGTATTCCTCAAACATTACTGAAACATTAATCATCAAACATTATTACTTCCTTGCATTTTGAAGACATGAAACAGGTTCCCTTAACCCGCAATCCAACAATATAACTGAAACTATTTTTTAACCGAAACAATAACACCACATAGGCAACAAATCATGCCTCCGCTTCCGGTCATCCATACAGGTTATGGAGACACTTTAAATGATCAAATTTCTTGCTCATTAACCAAAGACCAGTCTATCATATGCGTGACCGCATTTTATCTGTCAGTAACCAGATTTAGAATGCAACCCAAAATGCTATACCCATTCGTTACTGTGCATTCATCACAGAACATCGATTGATAGCTTATCCATGCACCATGACTCTCTATATACCACGATCCACGTTTTAACTGGCACCGATCATGTATACTGAGAAATGTGTTTTAACTGACACCTTCGATTTCTACAATGGCCTGATCTCAAATCAGCAATTTTGGCTCAGACCCATTCACTCCACCCTGGACATGCTTCTTCTACTCTCCCAACAATGGATGGAGGCCCTCAATATCAGTCATGAGATCAAGGCCATCTCTCTTCACATATATTTAGCTTTTGATGCAGTTTGGAATCCTGCCATGCTCTCCAAACTCTCTGCCTATAGCGTCCAATACTAACTCGACACATGGCTTACAGACTTCCTATTCTCTCGTCAACGTGCGGCTCTCAATGGGATCCCTTCATCTCCTTTCCCTGTCAAGGCTGGAGTCCCCCAAGGCAGTGTTCTGGGCCCAGTCCTATTCCTAATCTTCATCAATGATCTCTCTGACTCTCTGGAAAATCCTCCTATGTTTAATGATGATTCTACCATCTGTTGTGACATCCCTCATCCTCATCAGATGGACAGGCAGCAACCTCTTCCCTCTCTTCAGACCTTCACAAAATCACAAGGTGGTCAAACACTTGGAATATCTCTTTTAATCCAGAGAACTCTCTCTCTCTTTCTCTTTCTCTCTCTTTCTCTTTCTCTTTCTCTTTCTCTTTCTCTTTCTCTTTCTCTTTCTCTTTCTCTTTCTCTTTCTCTTTCTCTTTCTCTTTCTCTTTCTCTTTCTCTTTCTCTCTCTCGTTGGTGAGTCGTGCGTGGGTGTGGCAATCATGGCTGCTGTGTGTGAGGAGCTGTGAGTACTGTGTTGTGTTGTTGCCTTTCCCATCCCCCTTTTCACTCCCTCTGTGTCCTTGTACGTGTTTGTGAAGTTTTTCCCCGTGTTTTTCCTTCTTTGTTGAGACAAGAGAGAGAAAGAGAGCGCGCATGGTGAGTTTGGTGCGAGTCCTAAAGAACCTTGTGTTCTTCGGGCCTGTGCTCTGCTTGCCGTGTTCTTCATTATCGTCGTTTATCGGCTCCCTTATTCTATTTCTTTTCATTTTACCTTCGCCTGCAGGCTTTGCTTGCGATAGGTTCTATTTTGTTTTGTTTTTTCAAATATTTCCTTAGTTTTGGTTCATTTATCGCTATGGCAAGCGGTCGTTTGCAGAATAGTATTTATGAGTCGCTGACTCGAAAGAATGGAGTCATCGTGAGTCCGCCCGACGGAGTTCGGGTCGAGGACATTGTGTTGGGCTTGGGAGAGCTCGTTGGGATCGAGAACGTTTTAGCGGCTTCGAAGATGAACCAACGAGTTGTGGTTTTTCTTTCAGAGGAGCGCTACGTAGCCCAGGCCGTCGAAACAGGTTTGTCGGTACCGCCGGACATTTTTGTTAATGTGAATCCGATGGACACGCCGGCGGTGAAAGTGATTTTGTCGAATATTCCGCCGTGCGTGAAAAGCGGAGATATTGTGTCCGTTTTAAAACAGTTTGGGACCGTGGTGTCATGAGTCTCCATGATTCCTCTTCGTTTGCGATCCGATTCAACGGTTCGTCACATAATGTCGTTCCGACGGCATTGCTACATCGTGCTAAAGAACAACGCCCAGTCGCTCAATGCGTCGGCAACGCTGGTTGCTGATAAGCGAAACTACATGATGTACATCGCAACGGAGACGATGACGTGTTTCACCTGCGGGGAGCACGGACATTTGAAAGGTGCTTGTCCGACGTCCATGTCCGGTGGCACATCGACACGGACGGAGCCAAACGCTGCCTCAAGTGGCACATCGACACGGACCGAGCCAAACGCTGCCTCATGTGGCACATCCAGGACGCTGGATCAGCCTTCACTTCCGAGGCTTGAAACTGAGGAACCCCCGACAGAAGACGGGGTTTTCATCACTGTGACCTCCAAGAAGAGGCAAAAACGTGGCGGGGTTGGTGAGGACGTGCAATCGAGCCGTCCGAAAAAAATGGCGTCGGCAAAGGAGCTTAACGTTCCTGTTTCAGAAACGGATTCGTCCACGGCTGGTTTTGCTTTGCAAAACAGATTCAGTGTTTTAGGCGAAGAAGAAGAAGAAGAAGTCGTTTCCGCACCTGATTGTTGCGAGCCGTGCACAACGGCCCCAGAACCGATCGTAAATACCTCCATGACTACTGGCAAGGTGACCTCTAATGAGGTGCCTGATGCACCCCCACTCCCTGTTGAGTGTGAAATGTCGGAAACCATGGAGGCGGAAAATGTAACGACCTCTTCTCCGGTAGAGTGCGAAGCCTCCGTTGCAGAAACCTCAGTTTCTCACCTGGATTTTAAAACCCCCATTACGGAAACACCGGTCCTGCCTCTGGAAAAGGGCGTTTTTTCCGCTGTGGAAACACTCACATCAGAGTGTGTTAATGTTAATAGAAACTACTCTGATGATGACTCAGACGGTGCCTCGTCGCTTGCCTCCGGTGCTAGTATTGAAGCCTGGAATGATCCAGGTTTGGCTCAAGGTTCCGAGGGAGGCGCTGAAGTGTCACCCACCAAGATCTTAAAGTTTCTTCAAGACACGTTTCGAAAGAAACAAATCAAAATCAATAATTTTTTCCCAGATTTGTCTGCTTTCATAACTTCCTCCAAACATCTCCTCCTCAAGGCAGAACAGCTTGGTGTGACAGAGTCACAAGTGTTTCGCCTTAGGAAATGTGTGCTCAAAGCCAGGAAGGAGTTGCAGGCACAGTCTGACTTCTTCCCCACTTAATTATTCATCTTTAAATTTACAAGATGACCTTTTCTATTGTAACCTTAAATATTAATGGGGGGTGCTCCCCCCTGCGTAAGGCCCAGGTAAAGTCGCTTGTCCAGCATAAACGCTTTGATATTGTTCTTTTGCAAGAGACGAGGTGTAGCCCTTCTTGCGTTAGTGAATGGAACAGAATGATGAAAGGACAGTGGTTCTTTCGCAGCTTGGCCTGCTCTCGTGCTGGAGTTGCTGTCTATTTGCATCATTCTTTCTGTGCACAGGGTGTCGCTTTTAAAGAAATTATTAAAGGGCATTTAGTCTCAGTGAATTTCTTTTTTAATGGTTATAAGCACACGATCCTAAATGTATATTCACCGAGTAATAGCACAGAAAGATTTAATTTTTTTACACAGTTGGATTTTACTCTCACGCACCTTGACTTTGATGGTATTGTTTGTCTGAGTGGGGATTTCAACTGCACAATGGACCCCACTCTTGATCGCAATGGAGCAGAGCCCCATCCAGCAAGCTTGGTGCCTCTAAGGGGAGCATTGTCCAAGTTTTCCTTTGTGGATGTGTGGAGGCTCCAGAATCCATCCGCACGTCAATATACATGGTGCCGCTGTGCAAATGGCCGGCTGTCTCTTGCGAGGCTGGACAGAATATATGTCAACAGTGACTCCTTAAATGTTGTGGGCCACGCTGTTGTAGCCCCGAGTGGTTTTTCGGACCACCATATGGCCATTCTTCATGTCCTTTCTCCGGCCCGGAATCGCGGTGCTGCTTACTGGACTTTCAACGTCAGCCTCTTGCAAAATGAAGCGTTTCTTGATGCTTTCCGGGCCTTTTGGGAAGTTATAAAGTTGCGAAAGCCTTCCTTCTCTTGCCTTGGGCAATGGTGGGATAACGCAAAGGCCCAGATTAGGTCATTTTGCCAACAATATAACTCCTTTTGTACGAAGAATGAAACAGCGATGCAAACTCTCATCGCCAAAGAGATCTTGTGTCTGCAATCAAACCTTCCGGCCCAGAGCGCTGAAAGGACTTGTTCTTTAATTGTGAAGAAGAAAGCCCTCCTTGCTAAGCTCTGCGCAAAGCAGGCTCGAGGGGCTCTAATACGATTACGAATGGAGAACCTGCGTTTCATTGATACCTCTTCGAAATTCTTCTTCGGTTTGGAACTGCGAGCGAAGAGAAACCAGCAAATAACTTCACTGTGCACGCAAGGAGGTCGAACGACTCAGGACCAAAACGAGATCAGAAATTTGGCCAAAGAATATTTTTCAGATTTGTATTGTGCTAGGAACACAAAGAAGAATGTGATTCTTTCAATGACTGCTTCTCTGCCAACCCTGTCTGAGTCTGCACGGCAGCAACTGGACGAAGAAGTTACCCTAGGGGAACTCTTTGCCGCTTTGCAAACTTTGCCCACCGGCAAGGCTTCGGGGCTGGATGGAATCCCTGCGGAGCTCTATAAGGCCTTCTGGGACCAACTGGGACCCGAACTGCTCGGCCTCTTAATTGAGGGCCTGCATTCAGGCTTATTACCACTCAGTTGCCGTAGGGCTGTACTTGCCCTTATACCCAAGAAGGGAGACCTACAACAACTTCGGAATTGGCGTCCAATTTCCCTCCTCTGCACTGACTATAAAATTATTTCAAAAACTCTCGCAAACCGCCTCAAGCCTGTCATCGGGGATATTGTACACCCCGATCAATCATATTGTATCCCAAAAAGAACAATACATGATTGTATTTTTATTGTGCGTGACGCGATTGATATTTGTACCGTGGAACAAAGAAATGTTGGTCTAGTGTTTTTAGATCAAGAAAAGGCTTTTGATGCCATCGATCATTTTTATCTCTTTGCTGTTTTACGGGGGTTTGGTTTTGGTGAAACTTTCATCGGTCACGTCAAATTATTGTATAATAATATTTTTAGCCTGCTTAAGGTGAATAATATTTTAAGTCAGCCTTTTTCTGTGACTCGGGGTATTCGCCAAGGGTGCCCTTTGTCCGGCCTTCTTTATTCCCTCTCCGTTGAGCCTCTTCTGAATCGGTTGCGCACACGGCTTCGTGGTTTCTGTCCTCTGCCATTGGCCAACCCGGTAAAGACCGTCGCTTATGCGGATGACCTATGCGCGTTTGTTAATTCGGATGAAGATATTTGTGCCCTGGTCGAGTCCACCAATGAGTTTACCTTGGCTAGCTCCGTAAAGGTCAACTGGCAGAAGTCCAAAGCTCTTTACTTAGGTCCCCAGAATGGTATCCCCCCTCCGACCCTGCCAATGCAGCTTGAGTGGGCACATGATGGGATATGCTACCTCGGGGTCTTTCTCGGCACTCAGGATTTCTTTTCTAAAAACTGGGAATCGCTGATTACCAAGACTGAGCAGCGGCTGCAAAAATGGAGGGGACTATTGAGACAGCTTTCCTATCGGGGTCGTACTCTGGTCATCAATAATCTTGCGGCATCGATGCTGTGGCATAGGTTTATGGCACTACAGGCCCCAGGTTCTATTCTTAAAAAGCTCCAAAGTATTTTTATCAATTTCTTTTGGGATGGGAAGCACTGGCTCCGGCCCGGCGTAATAAGTCTGCCCATTGCTGAAGGTGGACAGGGATTGATAGACGTAACAAGTAAAGTGATGGCTTTTCGCCTCCTTGCATTACGAAGGCTGCTGTATTCCGATGTACCATGGAAAGCCTTTGCTCACTGCTTGCTCAGGCAAGCAGGGAGACTTGGCTTCGGTGACGAAATCTTTCTTCTTGACGCAGCGAGGGTGGACATAACATCGATCCCCTTGTTTTACAGAAGTATGCTGGAAGCATGGCGGACAGTCGCGTTTTGCCGCGACACCAGTGCCTATACTCTCCAAATGTTTTTAAATGAACCAATTTTCTTTAATCCCTTTTTTAAAGGGGTCTGTAGTGACCGTTCCTTTGTGCAAAAGTTCATTGATGTCAACTTTACCAGGGTCAAGCACCTTAGGAATCCCTTTACATATAGATGGAAGCCAGCTGCTAATGTTGCCGTGGCAACTGGTGTGAGATCCATCAGAGTTATTGGAAGGATTTTCTCTGTGATTTCACGAGCTTTTAAACTAACCGGGCTAAAGTGGGATCCAGAGATTGAGGCTGCCCTCCCTCTGTCCCAATGTCCCTTTCCTCGTCTTTTAATTTCATTTCGGGGTTTTATCTCCTTTAACTCGATGGAGAAATCCTCGGTGTATAGTCTAAGTGTTAACACTCTCATTCCTGACAGACCTGCAGAGCCACGAGCTCATTGGAAAGCGTTGCTTCAAGCTGGCCATTCCGCAACAATCAAATGGCACGTGATGTATAAGGAGCCAATCGTCAAGCGCTCTGGGGATTTACAATGGCGGCTGGCGCACTACATCTTGCCTTGCAATGTTCTGTCCCATCGCATATGTTCTGAAAATTCAGAATTGTGCCCCTTCTGCGATGCCTCTGAAACCATTTTTCACACCTTCATTGAGTGTTCGAGACTGTCCTCCCTTTTTAATATTTTATTACGTGTGACTCAGGGGCTCGGTCTGATTTTCACACATTGTGTTTTTATATATGGTTTTAATATTTCTCATTTAAGTAAAAATGAATGTTTTTTAGGGAACTTCTTGTGCTCTGAAGCAAAGCTTGCCATTTATCTTTCAAGAAAACGGAAATTGCAGAACATTGATATTTTAGCTGATGACCTTTTAAGGATTTTTAAAGCGTCGGTTACATCTCGTGTCCATTTTGAGTTTGAAACCCATGATTTTGCTGTCTTTGAAAAACGATGGTGTGCCAAACAATCTTTATGTAGCTTGGTCAATGGTGTTTTAGTAATTAATTTATAATCTGGAATCTTTGCTTCTATGTTAACCCATCCACCATGCTCTTCCTCTGCATGTGTTGCATGTATTTTTCTTTGAAGTAAGCCATAACCCTTTTGTTTGGAAATAATTGTCTGGAATCACATTGAATGATACCTTTCAATAAAGAGGAACAAAAATCAAAAATCTCTCTCTCCCTCTCCCTCTCCCTCTCCCTCTCCCTCTCCCTCTCCCTCTCCCTCTCCACAGCTGCCACTCGCTTAGCACGCACGTGCGATTGCCAGGCCTGTTGCTCAGTCACTGGCGGTACGTGCTGTGTCTCGTGTTGCTTTTTCCTTTCTTCCTACCTTTTGGTCCTTTCTGCTGTCCGAGTGTCGGTGTCCCTTTCTATCGTCTTGTCTACTGAGCGAGAGAGGGAGAGACAGCGCGGTTAGAGTTATCCACTTTAGGTGGTTAACGGGATTTATTTATTTATTTCCCAGTTATTGTTGTTGTTGTTTTTTTCATTTATTTCGGCTTTATAAACCTTTGTACCATTTATTGGTTACTTTTTTTCGTTTAGTTACTTCAAATGGCTAGCAAGAATAGTCGAAGTAATGCCGGTCGTGACGCCGATGAGGGGTTAACAGATGAACACGGCATGTGTTTTGTCCCACCGGAAGATGTCTCGCTGGAGGAGACGCTCCTCGCAATCGGAGGATTGATCGGTTGTGAGAACATACGGGCAGCGTCCCGAATACACCACAAGGTGGTTGTCTTCGTTTCACGTGTCCGTTTCGCGCGCATCGTCGTGCAGAACGGACTCACCTTGGGCAATGACCAGTTTGTTCCGGTTTCGCCATGGAACACTCCGGCCTCGAAGGTAATACTATCAAACGTTCTACCGACGCTGTCTAATGAGGAAATTCTTCAGAAGCTCGGTCAGTACGGTACTGTGGTGTCGAGAATTATCCAAGCCTCCATTCGCACCACAGACGGGAAGCTTAAGCATATCGAAACTTTTAGACGGTTTTGTTATGTTGTTTTGAAGGATGGTTTGACGCAATTGAATGTCTCTCTCGTTTTTAAGTCGTCAAAACGTGAGCACAGGATTTTTGCGGCAACGGAGAGGTTGATTTGTTACGGGTGTGGTGTACATGGACACACTCGGCAGTATTGTCCTGATGGGGAGAAAACGTATGCCACAGCAGCCGGACCACCTCCCCCCGTGACCACTACGGAGGATTCTATAGATGTTTCGCCTTCAGTGCGGGAATCTACATCGGACCATCAAGGTACGGCTAAGAGTGGTGCTGATGAGACCCATACGGATGTGCTTCGTGGAAGCGATGAGTCATCCAGTACAGCTGGCCATCGTGCAAACGATGAGTCAGCAAATGTAAGGGAGAAGCCTCTACCTGTAGAGGGCATGTTTTGTGAGGAGCAGCAGATTGTAGATGCGGCGTCTCGGAAAAATTTGAAACGGTCACTTGTAAGTGCGAGGAATGAGGACAAAGGTGTTAAAGTGTTGGTGGTGCAGACAGGAAGCAGTTTAAACGATTCAGACAGTCCTCCACATGAAGATCAGCAAGGTGGTGAGACTATGGCTGACATGATACCACCTGCTCAGGATGAAGGGGAACTTTTTCCTGAAGGTTGTAAATCAACCTGCGAAACCGAACAGCCTACTGATGACCATATCAATTCTAATGGGGAATGCAAAATACCCATTACTACTAATAACGACTCCTCCCCCCCCCCCCCCATTGCAATGATGCATGAGGATGAAGAGGATGAAGAACCTAAGGTAGATGGGGATGGAACAGGTGTTTCTGTACAGGTTCAGGAGGAACTCGTTACTAGCGTCACGGAGGGAATTCTAACTACAGAGACACTGATCGGCCATGAGGAACCAGTGGCAATGGTTGACAGGGCTCCCCCCCCCCCCCCCCCCCCCTCAGGAGGAAGAGCAGCCTTTGGAGATCTCAAAAGAAAATATTGTCAGATTTTTGAAGGAAACTTTCAGACAAAGGCATGTACGAATTAAGGATCATTTTCCTAATATCCAGGCCTTCCTTGCAGCCGCAAAACCTTTGCTGCAAAGGAGTGAGCATGTGGAAATCTCCGAACCTGAATTTCAGCGGCTGAGGAAATCCATCACGAAGGCAAACAAGGAATTAATTGAGGAAGAGGACTTCACCCCCTAGAAGAATCAACCATGGAACTAAATGTTGTATCCTTAAATATAAATGGGGGTCGTGCCCCCTTACGGAGGGTGCAAACCATTCAAGCGGTTGTAAAAGAAAAGGCTGACATTATTCTCTTACAAGAGACCCACGCTACTAGTGCTCAAGTAGCCGATTGGGGGAAACTTTTTAAAGGGCAATGGTGGCTAAGTGGGTTCCCTACACCTCGGGCCGGTGTTGCCATTTGCCTAAGTCACAAGATTTGTGCTCAACAGGTTTCATTTAAAGAAATCTATAAAGGGCATTTGATCTCCGTAGATTTTCTTTATAATACCCAAAAGATTATCGTAGTGAATGTTTATGCACCGTGTGACCCAATGGAGAGAAAAATTTTCTTTTCCACTCTGCGGGATTTTGTAAAAACTCTGGACCCAACAGCCTTTATCTGTATCGCGGGAGATTTTAATTGCACAATTTGTCCGTCAATTGATAGGAATGGTCATGAGCCTCATGTTGCCTCTACGAAAGCTCTAGAGGACACCATCAACATCTTTCGGTTTAAGGATGTGTGGAGATCACAACACCCACTCTCACGCTGTTATACATGGTGTAGATGCAATGATGGTATTATGTCAATGGCAAGGCTGGACAGATTCTATGTGAACAAGCCAATGTTGAATGTGGTGTCTGTCTCCAAAATTTTACCAACTGGATTCACAGACCACAGTTTAATCTCAATGTCCTTTAAGTTACCCTTTCCACCCGGTGGTAGTGCTTACTGGTCTTTGAATACTCGTCTCTTACATGACAAGGAATTTAATGAGGCCTTTCACGTCGTGTGGGAGAAAATTCGCTCCTCCAGACCTGAATATGATAGTCTCCGGCTGTGGTGGGACATTGCAAAATCCAAATTAAGAATTTCTGTCAACAATATAGTGCATACACCACCAAAATCCAATCAATATCAATAGATCAGTTAAAATCTGAAATTATATCGTTAGAACAGAATGCTGACGAGGTTGGGAGAGGTGCACGTGACCAACTAATATGGGCAAAGAAAGCAGTGCTGGAGGAAGCGGTACGGCAACGGGCGATGGGTGCCTTGGTCCGAATGCGAATGAGCTATTTAACTCTGGACATGCCAAACAAAGAGTTCTTTAAGTTAGAGTCTTCCCTCAAAAGGTCACAACAAATTCATACTTTACTCACTCCCAATGGGTCGCTGGTGACCTCTCAGCAGGCGATCAGGTGTACTCTGAAAGGGTTCTATTCTAACTTGTATTCTCCTCAGAACGTGGACAATGAGGTGATACGAGAGTTAACTGCTGGGCTTCCGAGTGTCGAGGAGATGAGCGATGCATGCTCGATTCCCCAATTTCGGCTGTTGAACTTGAAGCAGCTGTGCGGAGCCTGAAAGATGGGAAAGCTTCTGGAATAGATGGCCTGCCCACAGAATTCTACAAGACCTTCTGGGCCCTTGTGGGACCTGACTTACTCGATGTACTCGATGAAAGCATACGTGTCGGAGAACTTCCAATGTCTTGTAGACGAGCAGTCGTTTGTTTGCTACCAAAAGCTGGGAATCTTCAACTGGTTGATAACTGGCGACCTGTCTCCTTATTGTGTGTTGATTACAAGATTTTCTCTAAAGTACTTGCTAATCGTATGAAGACTGTGATCAGTTCAGTTATACACCCGGACCAGACCTACTGTGTGCCTGGAAAATCTATTTATGATAATATTTTTTTGGTAAGAGATATTATTTCATGCAATAAGTTCCTGCGTGACGATTTTGGGTTGCTGTTTCTTGATCAAACTAAGGCCTTCGATCGTGTTGACCACAAGTACCTTTTTTCTGTCCTGAAAGGAATGGGGTTTGGTGAAACTTTCACCTCTTATGTGAAACTCCTGTATACTAATACTCAATGTATGATGAAGATCAACAATAGGTTATGCTCTCCCTTTCCTTTCCAACGGGGTATTCGCCAAGGTTGCCCCCTCTCTGGGCTTCTATATATAGTCGCCCTTGAACCACTCCTTCGGTCTATTAGACAGCAAATACCTCAGGGAAT
>NW_027618168.1:0-30000 GCF_964187855.1 Myxine glutinosa | reverse complement strand
CGATATCTCTTTTTTCATTCCAAACAGCATAACTCCAATCACAAATGAAATAACATTAATATAAAAAGTAAACTTTTAACAACATTCGTGACATAAACAAATATTTAAATCCTGATGTGAAGTTCCGTACGGTTGGGTGAATACAATTACGAATTCAAAGTCGTAATTGTATTCACTCAATTCCAATCATCAATTGATACTTTAACAAAACTATTAACACGATTAACGTTTAACGATTTAACATTACGATTGAATGACGGTTGTATTTGGATATTATCAAACCCGCGCATTGCCGTCATCTGTCCACTTCCGCATTCGTGGCAGGTTCATAATTGTCATCAAAATCTAAACAGTATTTGTAGAATTTCAATAAAAGCCACATTACTGTTCATATCGGTAAATATCATTCCATCGTGTTTGGAAAAATTGGAAAACTTGGAAAAATTGGAAAAACAATATAGCCTATTTTACTCCCAGGGGTCCCAGGAATACCCACCCAAAATATCGTTGCGATCCGTTGAGCCGTTTTTGCGGTACCTTTGAATGGACAGACGGACATTTGGTGAATTATAGTAAGATTATTATTATGTATTATATATTATTATTATTATGTAATATACTCTTTATTTTATTTTATTATTTCTGTATTTTATATAATCACCAAAAGAAAATAGAGAAAGCTATTTAGGCTAAAACCAGACTCTGTGGCATACTGGTTAGAGTGTTGCGAGTCTGGTAGGTCGATGAATCAAACTCTGATCTAGTTTGTATATCCAAACAATGCTAGGAAAGCAATGGCAAACCACCCAATACAACCCTTGCTAATAAACTGCTATATAATAAAAAATAAACAGCAGCAGCGCTCTTTAAGAAGTATGGTAAATCAACATCAATATCATCATCATTTAAGCCAAATGGGAACTATTCGTTGAATTAAAAGTTTGTGTTGAAAATGTTGGTTTTTTTCAATTGGGGTGCCACAATGTGGTGTGCCACATTATCTGGTGCCCTTTAGATATATATTTTTCGATCTAGTTTAGATGGGCCTGGGGAGAGGGTGTTCCGGCATAACAAATTTTATACATAACAACCTGTCCATTGAACATATCTGTTTGTGTAATCTCCGGTGAATGTAATTAGAACGTGAATATTTGGTGTTATGTGTAACCATCAATCAAATCGCAAGCTGCCATGAGCATGCTGGAGTTATCTTACTTGGAGATGCCATGAAGGTGTAAATGCAAACTTTCAAAAACATGATGATATTTTACCCGAGGCTTCTGAATTTGTTAAACAGTTATTGCCATTGGGATCCAGGCTTGTATGGCTAATACCGTTTTCTTCACTCCCAGTGGAGCAGACCTAGGTTGAAACACAATAGCTTTGAACACTATTTGAATAATAAGGTCCTCCCAATAGTAGTCTTTGGTGAAATTATCTGAGCATGAAGTTTACTCATTTCACATGAAAAAAACTGCAGTTTTCTAATTTTGGTCAATTGGGATTTCGTGCACATTATGCCCCCTTCAATTAATCTGTATCCGCAGACATGAACAACGCAACATTTGTGCATCATTTGCAAATCAAATTGATAATGGTAGATCATGGAAATAAGAGCAATGAATATATTGAGCAATAACACAGGAAAGCTGAACTCGAAAGCTCACGTGTAGTTAACGGCCGTTTCACACTGGAGTGACTTAGTCAAGTCACGTGACCACTGCCATGGGAGGGAAACGTCCAATTTGTGCCAGAGGTTGCCTGACAGAGTGATTATATGAATTGGGTGTCGACATCTTCCCTATTTCTACTATGTCTCCACTTCAAATCCGTGAATGCTTTCATCATCCGTGTATACCTGTTGATTTCAAAAAACAACAAAACAAAAAAACAATACCGTAGGTCTACCTGCTTACTGGGCCGGATTACCGCATAGGTCAACTAGGGCTCAAACTTCAGTAGGCCGGTCATTTTACGAATATACCCACCACAAATTGCAATAGTAATGAAACTTGGCATTTTTGCTTCTTTTGACCCATGTAATAACATAGTAAAAGTCAAGGAATAACGAGGCATTGGAACACATTCATTTCGAGCAACCACTTTTTGACAGTTATGCACGAAAATAAGCTAATAAAAATGGCACAAAATAATGCACTTAATTTGTTATTTCGTTCACATTCTCAAAAGATGTCAGAAATGTAAGTGTTTAAGAGTGTAAGACAGGCCTTATGCCCTGGTTTTACAATACATTTGACATGTAAAGGTATATATATTGAGATAATTGACATTTAAGGTAGCTTTATCCCAATAAAATTGAATTTTTTCGAAAATATACATATCAATGAATTTTGAAAGCTAATATAATGGTCTATCATATTCTTATATCAAATTAGATTTTACTCTAGTCTAATTAGGTGAACAAAGCCTAATTAGGTGAATAAAATTTAATTACACGAACAATGATCTCCATAGCAACGACTTTGGACCTTGGATACGGTCGCTTTTATATAACCAATCTCAAAAAGTGTGGTATCAAAAGATTCGGAATAGCCTATAGTGCAATCCAGCTGAGAACCAATCAGAAGCCTCAACCATATAATCCCTGCCTCGCCTCGCCTCAACTGCCCGAACTGATGCGTCCTGTCTTTGTGTTCTGAAAAATAGATGGCCTCAACACATTCCACGGGATGGGAATGATTGCGTCTGTCACTCCTGGCCCCCGCCGGACATCAACAAGAGTGCCACGTTTATCTGTGACACTGAAGGATGTTGAAGCTGTGGGTCGGATAAACATCCGGCATCTGACATCACCTTGCGATGGTCTAGATACTCTGAGGTATGAGGTTCTGCAAGATGAGATGGAAAAGGACAGATCTACCAACCTTGACCTCCTCTGGAAGCTGTCCCTCACATTGCGCTCACCACGACCAGCATGGTCTGGCATGATGCAAGCCGTGCACACTGGTGTACATCCAGGTCAGTCTGCAATCTTTCTGCTTCCCATGATCGACATGAACAGCAGTGATCCAACTTGCCTCTATTCAACATTGACATTTCTATGTGAGCACGCCAAACAGTACAACGCAAAGGTCATCATCACATTTGACCAACCACTTTGGTGGAAGGCGCTTACCATCATCGAAAGCCAACCGGAGGGCAGTGACTTGCGTAAGGTTGTACTGCGCTTGGGAGGCTTCCACACGTTGATGAGCTTCTTGGGGAGTATTGGAAATATCATGTCAGGATCTGGACTGCACTCTGTTCTGGAACTGGTGTATGCTGAGAACACTGTAACGCACATGCTCTCTGGCAAGGCATATGACCGAGCTATCCGTGGTCATCTCTTGGTTGATGCAGCACTGAACACTCTCCTCGCAGAAAGGGTACTTGGTACGCTAGTGCCTGCTTGTTCGCAGGCTCAGGATGATGGCCCTCAGGGCACTACAGGAGATGACGAACCAAGTGAAGACGCGATAATGCAAAGCATAGATGAGGCACAGGCAGCCATGGATCCGCATGATACCGAGGCAGGACAGGCAGCCATGGATCCGCGTGATACCGAGTCAGGGTCGCAAAGTGTGGGAGCTGGCCCAGTTGACCTGTGTGAGCTACGAAACCTGTATGATTCATTGTTGAAGGGTGAGGGTTGCACTGAAGATATCCTTTCAGCCCCGGTTCTGGACTCTGTTCGTGACATCATGAATGTTGCTCGACAATCGAAGAAGGATCTGCGTACAGCACAGCTATGGCTGCAATACATGGACATGATAGACATTCTGAGGACATTCCTGAGGTCGGAACGCACTGGTGACTGGCGTCTGCACGTGCACGCTTTGCACGACATGTTGCCCTACCTAGCAGCTGCAGGCCACAATCTGTACACAACATCTGTGTACATCTACCTGCAGCGACTGGCACAACTGTCTATTCAGCATCCGGAGGTCCACCATCAGTTCCAGAATGGATTTCACGTCGTGCGGCGTTCAGATCGGTACTGGGCCGGCTTGTCCACAGATCTTGTGATCGAGCAAGTGCTCATGAGAAGTGTGAAAACCACAGGGGGACTAACAAGGGGTCGTGGAATGAGCGAGCCGCAAAGGATCACGTGGCTGCTGTCCACCCCCATATGTGCAGAGGTCAACATGGCTTTGCAAGAGTACACATCAGTGCAGTATGGGACCAGTGACCAGCACAAAGAACAAAGCGCAGCTCGACAAGGACGGGACACAGATGACACGCACAAACTTATTCGCTACCTGTCATCAAAGGATCCCTTTGGAAACGATCCAACTCTGCAAAGCATTGACACTGGCATCACAGCTGGAGATTCGGTCAATGCTGACCAAGCAGCGTCAGTCGGCAGGAAGATCTTAGATGGAATGCTTGACAAAAAGGTTCTTGATCACACGTTCAAGAAGAAAGATCAGGTTGTGACTCTTGACACACGTTCATCATTGAAAACTGGCAGACAATCCGTTCTGATAGATCCACAACTGTTGTTCCAACGTCTGAGTACGGCAGGATCACGCTGTGATGACCTCAAAGATGTCTTCAAGTACGAACTAAGCAGTTTCCCACCAGCACTGTTTAAGACCACTGATATCCTGCTTGAGGCCGACAAGCCAGCGCTAGCCGAAGCCATTTGGAAACAACTCCCCCTTGACGTTCGCAACACAGTGCTGCCACAGAATGTGCAATATGTTCTGGATGGTGGGGCATTGCTACACAGAATTCCTTGGAATTCTGGCGAGACATATGGAGGAATCGCTAGTCACTACGTGCGATATGTTGGAGACAGGTATGGTAACGCTGTCATAGTGTTCGATGGATATGTGAGCGCACCCTCCACCAAAGATGTAGCGCACAGCAGGCGCGTTCGATCTCACAGCAGTCCCCTTGTCAACTTCACAACGGACATGGTATGTACTATGAAGAAAGATGACTTCCTTGCCAACCAAACAAATAAACAACGTTTCATCAATCTACTGAGTGATGACCTTCAACGGCGGCACAACGCTGTTCATCATGCCAGGGCAGATGCAGATGTTCTCATAGTGGAGACAGCCATTGCATGTGCAAACACCAAGGACACCGTGATAGTTGGCGACGACACCGATCTTCTTGTTCTCCTTTGCAGTCGTGCAGGGCCCACATCTCACAACCTGTTCTTCCGACCTGAGCCTAAGCTGACGTCAAGGAGGCAAGCAAGATGTTGGAATATCGAGCAAGTGCAAAAGACACTTGGACGCAATGTTTGTGACAAGCTTCTTGTTGCACATGGACTCCTGGGTTGTGATACCACGTCAAGAATTTACTCGATTGGCAAATCAACAGCCTTGAAGAAGCTGAACTCCAGTGCGTATTTCTCCGAGCTTTTGGCAAACTTCAACACTCCTGGAGCGTCAAAAGAGGATGTCATGACAGCTGGAGAGAATGCCCTGGTTTGCTTGTATAATGCCCAGCCCGGGGAAACACTGGACATGCTGAGGCTTCAACGCTTCCACCAGAAGGTTTCAACAAGCACTGTCAGAGTTGAGCCTCGTACCCTGCCCCCTACATCAGCATCTGCAAAGCAACATTGCCTACGGGTGTATGTTCAGGTTCAGCAGTGGCAAGGAGTTGCCATGGATGCCAATGGTTGGGGATGGGCTATCCGTGACGAGAGAATGGTTCCCGTGATGACCGAGATGAAGCCTGCTCCAGATTACCTTCTAGATGCCATCCACTGTGGCTGCAAAACAGACTGCAGCACCCTACGATGCAGCTGTTGCAAGTACAGCCTGGAATGCTCTTACGCATGCAGTGAATGCAAAGGACTTCACTGTTCTAATGTGACCTTGTCAGAACCAGAAAGTGATCCAGAAGAAGAATAAGCTCTTAGGTTGGTGCTTGAATCGCAGTTCATTCAATTATTAAATAAAACACTTTTTTTTTTTTTCAATATATATATATTTTTTCAATATTATTTTCAATATTATTTAACGATTTTTTTTGTATATATAGTACGATATGAACTTGTTCACATAAAGCCATTACATTGCAGGCCTCAGGGACATAAAATTGCAGGATCTCATAAGGATTTAGCACGGAAACAGTTTTTGGTCTGAAAAATTTATGCAGATTTTCGCTTAAAACCTTCTCTTAAAGATTGCAAAAATTGGAAATGTTCCAATGCTCCGATTCTCCTTGACTTTTAGTATGTCATTCTCCACTAAATTTGACATTGAAAAATGCATGTTTCATTACTATTGCAATTTGTGGTGGGTTCGACCCCAAAATGGCGTAGATTGACTGGACTACAGGGAAGAGGCAAAATTATGACGATTTTTTTTTCTCAGATCTTTCTCCTGCTCGGGAGAAAGATGTTTTTCATTTCTGAAACGAGTGAAGAATCATCTGCGATCAACAATTGTCCAGGAAAGACTGAACGTCATAAGTTTATGCTTGTGATTGAGAACACATTCATGACATCCCTGTAATTTCATGACGTTATCGAAGAATTCTCCATCAGCAAGACACGACTGAAGCTTCAGTGATCTACCCTCAAACAGGTAAGAACTGAGTAATTACCGGTAATTAATTATTTATTGATTACTTATTTGTGTGGTACAATTAATTAAATAGTTTTGGTCGCTCTGTGCTCTCTGTCCTGACTCGCCAGTCGTCTGGGTTGTATTGCGTTTAGGATATGATAGGAATGATACATTCCATATTTGTACATGCATGTGTGGTGCATGTAATAATGATGGGGGGACAAGGAGGGAAGGATCGTGGGCCTGAGGCCCACGGACTGTTTAATCCGGTCCTGCGTGCGTAACAATGCCTAAGTGCCAATAACGTGGGCCTAAGTGGGGCAATGTTGAAAGTTGAGTCACTGGTAATTTTATGATAGATTGTCCATAACTGTCTCAATAATAATCAGAGTATATCATGTGCACTTTTGTACTTTCATAAATTCTGTATTGTCTTCGAGGCTTCACCTCGCATTTTACAATTTGATATTGGGAATTGGGGAGGGTGTTTGGTGGGGGGGAGTGGGGGGCTCCAGCAAACTGAAACATCCAAATACTGTACTTCACTATTTCTCAAATAATTGTGATTTAAACCCCAGCGGAGTCATATCAAAGATTTAATAAATAGCCCCAAGTGGGTTGACGATCAACTCTTGGGCTTGTACTTCAGAGCAATGATGATTTGGGGGGAGCCTCCTGAACCCCTATACAAAATTGAAACATCCAAGACCAGGCTTGGGTTTCAGAGCAATCAGTTGGCAAATAAGGGATAAATAGGCATCTGAAGTTTCAGGGGGTAACCACCCACCTCCCTCCACGACCCCCCCCCCCCTTCCCTGCGAGCCTCCCTGATTCAAATTCGAAGAACGCGAGAAAAAAATATTGTAGGACCTGGAAATCCTGCGGACTATCGAGTGGAAGGACTGCATCGTGTTCAGAGCAATCGGTTGGGAAATAAGGACCAATAGGGATCCAAAGTTTCAGGGGTAACCCCCTTCCCACCTCCCCTCCCCCCCCCTCCCCACCCCCCTCGGGGAAAATAGGAAATAAAAAATGTAAGGCTGAGCAATCTTGCGGACCATGAAGTAGAAGGGCTGTATCGGATTTCAGAGCAATCGGTTGGGAAATAAGGGACGGTTAGGGATCTGAAGCTTCAAGGAGTAACCCCCTCTGGGAGCCTCTATGATCCGAATTCGAGAAATCAAAGCCTGAGCAATTGTGCAGGATATCAAGTAGAAGGGATGTGTTAAGGTTCAGGACAATCGGTTGGGAAATAAGGACGAGTATGGATCCGAGGTTTGGGGGTTAACCCCTCCGAGAGCCCCATGATTAGAAATTGAAAAATCGAATCCCAAGTGATTGTGCAGTTCATGTGTCAAGTGTCAGAGCAATCAGCCGGTTGATAAGGAAGGAGTTGAAAAAATAGTAAAATGGTAATGGACAGACAGACGAACAGACAGACGGACGGACAGACATCCGGACACCATGACCCATTTTATAAGATCATCTCTCCGAGAGTCGAGATGAGATGACCTAAAACGGTGCGTGCTGCTTCCTTGCTTAACGCTCAGCATTTAAATGGACAGAGCATGGACAAACATCCCTGGGAAGGTAATAGCAAACCACACAGCTTCGGCAGCACTGACACTCAGTAAAGAGTATGGTGCATCAAAAACTAAATTGCAGGCCTTAATAGAATCTCTTGCCCTGATTCTGAAAACTGCCAGAGCTGGTTTGTAACCTGTCCATTTAGTTCTGACTTGCATCGGGTTTTATTTTAACTTGCACTTGTTACTCTCTCGACCCTCAAATCAAAGATTGGATTTTCTTTTAACTCATCAACAGTGTGCTCATAATCATCGTTCTTCCTAACTCTACAATGTCGTCCTGTTATTCTGATACAGAATTCAAGGTGACAACCCATCATCTAATGTTTGTTCAATTGGATGTTGTTCCTTTTAGTTTTAAATGTGTTTCTGTGATGTTCCAAATCTCAACACAACAAATCTCTACGCACATCAGCTTCCCAGGGCACTATATTTATGATTTATTATCTTGGCTGTTATTACCAAATGGTCGATAATTGTTGAAAAAAATTTTTTGGGATAAAAACACCTTTCTCAATAATCCTCAATTTCCTGACCTGGGTTCTCGGTGAAGGTTCTGAAAACAACATCGCTAAAAGTCCTTGCCGATGGGCCCAGGCAACATCAATGCACATGTTGTCAAAATTCTGTTGCGCTGTCCTTGCTTCTCCTCTGTCTGCTCCTGTCAACCAGCCCTTCACCTTAGGTCACCAACCTCTGCTTGGAAGACAACCAACATCAATCCTATATACGAGAATGGTGTAAAAATGGATTCTTTCATCTACTGCTGATAAGTTTTGCCTTCTCGGTAGCAAGCAGCTGACATTGGTTTAATCATTGCGGATGACATCATCTCTCCTCTTTTGAAACAACCTAATGTCTCATCATCGGTTTGAATTACATCCAAACTGAAGTCACTCGACTTTGAGCAGGTTGCTGTTTCACTCTAAACTATGGATGGAGGCCTTGAACCAAAAGCATAGGGTCGGGGTTGTCTCCCGAGTCATATCTAGAGCATTTGACTTGGTCTCGCGTCCTGCTCTGCTTGGCAAACATGCTTCCCGTGGCATCCAAAACCAACTGCTTTACTGTCTTGCTAACTTCCTCGGGGCATGCAGTCAATACCTCGCTCTCAAGTGAATCCCGTCATTTCCTCTCCCCGCAGAGGTTGAAGTTCCCTGGATAACCCTCTTTTCCTCTTTGCAGATGACTCCACTTTATGCCTTGGTGTAGCCTATCCCAATGACATGTCAGTATCAGCTGCTTCCCTTTTCTGCTGACCTGGACGGTGTAATTATACTAGTTGGACAAATGGGATTTCAATCAATTCAAGAAAATCTCACTCCAAACTTCACTCTCCATAAGGATTGTCTCGTATAACTTCCTATATATTTCCACAATCAACAACTGGAAGAGGTTCAGTCTCTCAACCTTTTGACCTCAGCATCAGTCATGAGCTTTCCTCCAAGGCCATGAGGACAGACTTGACATCCTGTCACACCAGGTCCTTCCTTGCAAATTCTGAACTTCACATGACCTAAATGTCCTTTGTATAGAGTTTAATGAAATACTGCTGTCCCTGCTTCTCAGATCTCTTTAATGGATGTGGTGGAATCAAAACCTCGAAGAATCATGGGAATTAGCCACAAAAAAGCTGAAGCACATGTTCTATTGCTGTCACATCCTTGAGGATGCACACATTCATTATTCCAGAAACCCCCTAGTTAAACTCCCAAAATCCAGACTTCCTGTTCACTTCCACTCCATTGTACCTTCTCTCAATTGTGGAACTGCATTCCAGAGGGAGTGAAATTCCACTCTTTCTTCCAGAGCTTCAATGTAGTGATGCACAACCATCTTCCGTCGTCCTCAATTTGTGCCATAGATCTTTTTGGGTACATTAACTCCTTTTGCTCCCTATTGAAGCTTTCTTACATTTCATGTTTCTTTCTTACACTTCCGATTCATGATCCTATTTGTGTTCTACAGTGTTCAAATACAACAACAACAACATGCATTTTAAAGGCCATTCTCCCTACTAGAGCGGGGGTTAGCCTTGCGGTCCCCATGACAATCTTCTCCATTTTGCCCTATTTTCTGCATCTCTCCTTGTTAACCCCCTTGCCCGCATTTCTTCTTCCACCATCTTTAGCCAAGTCTTTCTCGGTCTTCCCCGTCCTCTACTTCCTTCTACATTCATTTCCATCACTCTTCTCAACTAGTCACTTTCATCCTTCCTCAACACATGACCAAACCATCTCAACCTGTTCCTCTTCACAGCATCAATCACAGGCTCTATTCCCATCATCTTTCGCAGTTCATCATTTGTCTTCCTCACTCTCAACGATACTCCGCACATCCGTCGAACCATTCGCATTTCCACCCTTTCCAAACGTCGTTGCTGCTCTACGTTCATTACCTTCGCAAAAGCGGAAGGTTATGTTTTGATCGCTGTGTATTTATTTGTATGTCTGTGTGTGTGTGTGTGTGTATGTTATTCGCATAACTCAAAAAGTATTCAACCGAATTGCATGAAATTTGGTGGGATGATTGGTTATTATACGGGACACATTTGATTAGATTTTGGGAGCAATCGGGTCAAAGGTCAAGGTCAAGGTCACGAAAAGGTCAAAATCGTATTTTTGTTGTTCTGTTCCCTACACTCCCATGCCAAGTACAGAACAGTAGCTGCGGCGAAGGTATGCGCTCTACCGAGTGCCCGTTCTAGTTACCCATGTCTCGCTCCCATAAATCATAACACTTCTCACGCATGCAGCATACACCTTTCCCTTCAGCTTCAACGACACCCCCTCATCATCAGCATGCCACTCAGTTCCCGAAACTTCTTCCATGCACATCTCACTCAAGCAACCGTTGCCGAGTCTGATCCACCTTCTCCATTCAGCATGTCTCCGAGGTAGCAAAATGTTTTCACACCTTCCAGCTTCACGCCATCTCCAAGATCCAACTCAACATTTCCGCCATCTGCAGCTCCCTCTGTGCACACCTTACATTTGAATGTAGCTGCCACACTGGTTAATGACCCTCTCAGACCACTACATATTTGATGAACCCACTCAGCGCACATTGTACATTGAATGGAGTTCACTCCGACACCCTTCCTACACACAGCACAGGCCACTTCCTAGTTCTTTCCACCTCACCACATGCTTTACCACTTGCCATCACCTTCGTCTTTCCGATATTCACCTTCAGACCTTTTGTCTCCATACATTCCTTCCACTTGTTCATCTTTTCCTTCAGTCCATCCATACTTTCCGCAATCAACACCAGATCATCTGCATACAACAACTCCCACGGTAAACCCTCCTTTACGTTCTGAGCCAGCATCTCCATCACAGCTACAAATAGTAGTGGACTTAGTACCGACCCCTGATGCACTCCCACCTTCACCTCAAACTCACCACTGTTCCCGTCCTTCGTCCTTACAGCTGTGCGCGCTCTTTTGTACATTGCCATCACTACTCTGATCAACCATTCCTCCACTCCTAAATTCCTCAATGCCCATGTCAATACTTTACGTGGAACCCTATCGAATGCTTTCCCCAGATCAACAAACCCCAAAAACAACTTCTTCCTCTTCTCCATGTACTTATGCTGCAACTGCCTCACAATGAAAAGCGCGTCTGTCTTTCCTCTTCCTGGCATGAACCCAAACTGCACATACATACCACACACATACGTCGATCTTCACTTTCTTCCTTATCCTCCTCTCCAACACCCTTTCCAATACCTTCATTCCATGCTCCAATAACTTTATCGCTCGGTACGAGCCACACTCCAGGGGGTCACCTTTCCCCTTGTATAGAGGGACGAGGGTACTCAGTTCCCAATCCACTGGAATGCGGCCTTCTTTCACCACCAGATTACAGATCTCTGTCATTCTCTTCACACCGCAACTTCCTGCTGCCTTCAACATATCTCCCACAACTCCGGTCGGCCCTCCCGCTTTTCTACTCTTCATTGCTTTTATCGCTTCCTCAACTTCCTTCTCAGTTATCTTCTCTGCCGGTCCTAAAACTAGGGTTACTCTCTATGTTGCCATCCCATTCATTCTCTGTATTCAACAGCATTTCCATATATCTTTTCCATCTTCCTTTAATTCCATCTGCGTCGACAACGATTTGTCCCACTTCATCCTTCAAGCAACTCACCCCCATCACATCACACCTCTCTTTCGCTATCTGCTTTGCAATCCTGAATACTGCTCTCTGACCCTCTTCCGAATCCAAGCGTTCTCCGAACATTTTCCTACATGCCTCCTGCGCCTTTGCTACCTCTTTCTTTGCAGCCTTCCTGGCTGCCTTATAAATTTCATGCTCTGCTGTTTCTGCTCCCGTACCCTTCGCCTTCTGCCACTCCTTGAACTTCTTCCTCTTCTCGTCAATCCTCTTTCCAACTTCATCATCCCACCACAATGTTTCCGAGTGCCTCGGTGGTCCTTTTGTCCATTGTGAGAAACAACCTTGTTCTCACCAAATTAGTGCCCCGCCCACCACGTCACGTGACCTCCTTTCAGCCTCACGCGATTGGGTGGCGATTCGGCACGCGATTGGTGGACGGTGAGAGAGCCGGCCGCCATCTTGTGCGATGGACGTGGCTCGAAGGCGTCGAGTGGAAAATAGAAAAACGGGGATTTTTTAAGCCTCACGACAGCCGAGTTGTGCTGATCGTTTATAGTTCTGTATTTTAAGAGTGAGTAACTCCGGAAGAGAACGAGTGATTCCCGGATATCGTAGATTGGAACTGTGAGTCATATTGCCTGTGTCGTGTTTGGAGCTTCTGGAGCCGACAGTTCCTGCAGGCTTTGTGCTGTGTATTCCACTCTGTTACCATCCATTGTTTTTGAGATCGAGCCAATAAATCATCGTGCCTACCCCTAGAGGCCGGTTAAAACACAGTTGTGTTTATTGAGTTCTCTTTGTCCACCCCGTGGACTACTTGAAGCCCGGACATTAACGTCAGTATTCCGGGCTGGAAGCATTTAACAGCCGGGATCGCGACAAATGGGGGCCCGTCCGGGATTATTCAAGTAAGAGACATTCGAACTGAGACGGGAATTCTGCAGTGGACGACATCTTCCTGCATCTGCTCATCGTTTCCTCACCAGCAGACGCCATCTTGGAGGAACTTTCTCACCAGCAGACGCCATCTTGGAGGAACCTTCTCACCAGCAGACGCCATCTTGGAGGAACCTTCTCACCAGCAGACGCCATCTTGGAGGAACCTTCTCACCAGCAGACGCCATCTTGGAGGAACCTTCTCACCAGCAGACGCCATCTTGGAGGAACCTTCTCACCAGCAGACGCCATCTTGGAGGAACCTTCTCACCAGCAGACGCCATCTTGGAGGAACTTTCTCACCATAGGACGCTATCTTGTGTGGTACTTCACTACCGGATAAGTGAATAGTTTCCGGATCCCTCCAAACAAACCGACATCATAAAAAAAAACAAAAAAAAAAAAAAAAAAAAACGTGAGTTATTTGTACGTTGCATTTTTCTCATTGGCAATTTGATGTGCGTTGGTGATATTGTGTAGTTCGTGTCGTATTTCCCCAACAGAGCGTTGTGTTTGAATTACGTGTACCACCCCAATATTGTTTGCCTCCCCTGGGTGAATTGCCGTCCCATGTGGTGAAAGATATTGCTGAAATATTTCGATCCAGCCTCCTTTTAGACTCAGTGTTTTGTGCCTTGTCTTATGATAACTCGTAGCCAAGCTATGTCGACCAGAGAAGTGAGAGTTCAACCTGATCATGTTGACAGTCACGTGGGTGGCGATGTGAGCGACGCAATCAGCCTTGACCCGGTCACTAAAGCCGATATGTTAGGAAGCGATCCCATCATGACTAAATGCATGCGTTCGACCTTCTGGACCGGGCTGACTCCGGTTCAACAACTCGACATGTATAACAGGGAGAATGACAGGGCAGAGGCAGAGCGTATTAAGCGAGAAGACCGAGAGCAGGCGGCAGCAGAGAGAGAGCATGCGGCAGCAGAGAGAGAGCATGCGGCAGCAGAGAGAGAGCATGCGGCAGCAGAAGCTGAACGCGTCAGAGAGCATGAGTTGCGAATGTTGACTGAACGACTGCGGGCAGAGGTGTCTGCTGCAAGCGTCCCGGAAACTGTTCATGTTCGTTTGCTGGACTGGACGGGAGACACGAAGCCAGAAGCGTATCTGGAGATGGCGGAGAAGTTGTTGGCTTCCGGTGGCATTGATGAGAGCTTGTGGGTCGGCCATCTTGTTAGCCATCTATCTGAGAAGGCGAGGGAGGTATATGCGAGGATGGCAACCGAGGACGCAAACAAATACAGGAAATTGAAGGCCGAGATTTTGAACGCCTATGCGGTGTCCGCGTGTATTTATAGGCGTAATTTTTTCAGTTGGACTCGTCAGTCCAGTCAAACCTATGAGGAACATTCGCGGGTCTTGTTGGAACAGCTGCAGAGATGGTTCAAGGGGAGCAAGGTTGAGTTACCTCAAGCGGTTGCGGAACTCCTGGTGCGTTACCGTATCGATCAACAGCTTCCGCCTGACGTAGCGTTGTTTCTTGTCGACAAAGACACTGTTTCCTTGTCAGACTGCGTCAACCTTATTGATAAACATGTTTTGGCGTGCAAAATGTTGCAAGTCACGCAGTCGCGTCGTAAGACGGAGGATTCTGCGATCGAGACCGCCCCCCGTCTGCCCGGCGGCTGGATCGAGGGGAAGGGTTCTCCGATGCCCTCCACTGGTGGCGGTCGCGAGCTGCAGGCCAGGGCACGGCCCTGGTGCGATTTCTGCAAATGCGTGGGGCACGGTGGAGACCGCTGCTTCTCTAACCCAGCTAGTCCGGCCTACCGAGGCAACCCTGCTGTTAAATCGGAGGGAGGTCAGTGGAGGTCATCAACTGGGCCCTCGCACACGATGGTGGCATCGGTGACAGAGGTCACTGCCACCGAGGCTAATTCCATTCATCCTCTGTATCAGGATTATTCAGGGACAGCCTTAGTGGGTGGCCCTGATTCGGTGCTGAAGTTTGAGGCCCAATACCTTCGGGATACTGGGGCGACACTGTGTGTTCTCCGGGCGGGGGTAGTTCCGGCCTCTCAGATGCGTTATACCGGCGAGTATATCATCCTTCGGGGCATTAACCAGGTTCCTGGCCGGTATCCCCTTGCCCTCCTCGAGGTCCGGAGTGACATTTTTACGGGTCCAATGACCTGTGCGGTGGTACCCTACTACCCGGTACCCGGGGTCTCCTTGCTGATTGGCAATGATGCCATGGCCAGGGAGGAGTCATTGACTCTGACCTGTGGGGTGGTCACTAGATCCCAGAGTAAACAGGCGGAGAGAGTGGCGGAGTCAGACATATCTTCACTCTGGCCCGAGGAGCCTAGCGCCTCGACTCCAGTTCCCGACGGTGACGTTGCGTCAGTTGAAGTCCACCCGAGCCTCCCGTCAAGCCAACCTCAGGTGCCGTGCTCCTCAGGGACCGCTCCCGCCTGTAACACGGGGACCCCAGCTACGTGTTCGCCGGTCGGCGAATCCGGGGAGGAGGATCAGTCCTCCGAGGCGGTTAGCGACCTCAGTTCTGGGCCGGAAGTCACTCCCGCATTGTCTGCGGTAACCAGTTTAGTGGAGGATCAGCACTTCGATCCCACCCTTGCCATCCTCTGGGAAATGGGAGACGACTCCGAGCCGGGACGAACAGGCTACTATGTGAATGGTGCAGGTGTGCTGATGCATAAGTATTCCCCAAAGAACATGTCCTCCACCCAGACGTGGAAGGTTCGACACCGAGTTGTCGTACCGGGGAGGCATCGTCAGTCAGTCATGCAATTGGCCCATGACAATATTTCCTCGGGTCATGTCGGAGCTGCCAAGACCTTAGCCAAGGTCAAGAATCAGTTCATATGGCCCGCCATGTCGCGAGACATCAAGCGCTATTGCGCTAGCTGTCCCATTTGTCAACGACTCGGAAAAGGAGTGAAGGTTTTCAAGGCACCCCTAAAGCCCCTCCCCGTGATCAGTCAGCCTTTCCAGTTTGTTGCCGCTGATTTTGTCGGACCTTTGCCCAAAACCAGTTCCGGGAAACGCTACTTGCTCCTCGGTCCGTTTTCCCTCCTGTAAACGCTTTCCCCAACTTGAGTTTGGCCCCCTTGTCTCTCTATTGTGCTTTGTGTGAAGTGTAACTCTTGTGGGGTAGATATTAATGCGGTGTATTGTGTTTAATATTGTGTTGTGGATAAACCTGGTTCATTGTATAAGCCTGTTAACGATTACCGCCATCATATTGCCATGTGATTTGCACCTACTACAAATACTGGTTTCAAAACGCCGTCTATCCGACGGGTTTTTTACTTAGGTGGGGAGGACTGTGAGAAACAACCTTGTTCTCACCAAATTAGTGCCCCGCCCACCACGTCACGTGACCTCCTTTCAGCCTCACGCGATTGGGTGGCGATTCGGCACGCGATTGGTGGACGGTGAGAGAGCCGGCCGCCATCTTGTGCGACGGACGTGGCTCGAAGGCGTCGAGTGGAAAATAGAAAAACGGGGATTTTTTAAGCCTCACGACAGCCGAGTTGTGCTGATCGTTTATAGTTCTGTATTTTAAGAGTGAGTAACTCCGGAAGAGAACGAGTGATTCCCGGATATCGTAGATTGGAACTGTGAGTCATATTGCCTGTGTCGTGTTTGGAGCTTCTGGAGCCGACAGTTCCTGCAGGCTTTGTGCTGTGTATTCCACTCTGTTACCATCCATTGTTTTTGAGATCGAGCCAATAAATCATCGTGCCTACCCCTAGAGGCCGGTTAAAACACAGTTGTGTTTATTGAGTTCTCTTTGTCCACCCCGTGGACTACTTGAAGCCCGGACATTAACGTCAGTATTCCGGGCTGGAAGCATTTAACAGCCGGGATCGCGACACCATCCACATACCTCACCAACGGCTCCCAACAGACTAGCTTTCATTGACATTCAACCACTTTCAAGCTCAACCACATCATCCTCGACCCAACTCAGCCTCTCTTTTAATGCCTCCCTTACTGTCACCTCTTTCAACCTCCACACCTTCATTCTCGGTTGGTACTTCACCCGCCGAGCTCTCCTCGCACCTTTCACCCTTATGTCGCAGACAACCAAGTGGTGTTCAAATATAATATTAAATTGAAAGTATGTAGTCCCTAGATCATAGACTGACATCTGTCAGCAGACAGACATACAGACAGACAGACAGAGTGACCCAATTGCTTAACCCCACTTTTCGCTTCATGCGTGCAGGATGAAAATGCAAAATTATAGAGTATCAGCACATGAACCTACAGCTTTGCTGTACTGTACTTTGGTTCTGAATTGGCAAATTTGTACGGAAGGTTGTTCTCTGTCCATCCCTATATAGATTTGCAATGATAGTGTGTGGCGATTGTTTCCGTGCATGAATTTGACCAGTGAAATATTAAACCGTACACACAAACACACACACACACACACACACACACACACACACTCACACAAACACACACACACAAACACACATACACACACACTCACACTCACACTCACACTCATACACACACACACTCACACTCACACAAACAAACACACACACACAAACATACGCACACTCACATTCACACAAACACAAACACACACACACACACATACACACACACACTTACACACACTCACACACACTCACCCTCATACACACACACACACACTCACACACACACACACACACACACTCACACTCATACACACACACACACACACACAAACACACACTCACACTCATACACACACACACACACACACACTCACACTCATACACACACACACACACTCACACTCATACACACACACAGACACACACACTCATACTCACACTCATACACACACACACACACTCATACATACACACACACACACACACACTCACACTCGCATACACACACACACACACTGGATTCAGCTATGTTTTGTTGTGATTGAGAACCAAAATCGAGAGAGCTGTATAATGTCATTGCAGGTAACAACCATTCTTCAAAGAAAGACGCCAGGTTGGTTTCACATGATAATTTCTTGTGACCATCCCTACCTTGTTTACATACTTTTTGGCAAACAATCCCTGCATCCCTTTGCATTAAAGTTTTTTAAAATATTACTAGTTTAGGTACATCTGTCTATAGGAAAATATTATTGTACAAATTAAATGCTTGATTTATTTTTAAATCATCTCTCCCTTAGGCTCATAATGAGAATCATGTGAGTTTCCGAACCCCAGTCTATATATGTTGCAATGACAATGCTGCTCGTCATGAGAGGTACGTGTGGGAGGTGCTAGTATTTAATGGATATGAGTGATTGCATTGTTGGACATTGATTCCCAACCATTGCCAAGTTGGTAGAAAGTTATTAACCCACTAGGGTGTTTTTGTGATTACCCTACTTCTCCGAACACACTGGTAGGGTTCTGCACGTTGTAAATGTTAGATACAAGCAGAAGGCTTTTGCACAAAACTCCAGGAGCATAATTGCACAACGTACCGGGGTGTGCACGGCACGGTCAGCAATCAAAAGCCACAAACCACATGGGAGAGGTCGTATATGAATTCATTCATTTTGGAGAGAAAGCAAAAATTGTGGATTCAAATCCGAACAAGCACAGAAGGCAAATCGTGGAAGTTTATCATACTAAACTCGAGCAACCTCAACTTACAGGTCGCACCATTGATTTTTCTAAAACAACATTGTTTAGATAAATCAAAGACAGGTAGTTGGGATGGGGAGCATTCGAGATCTTCATCTGCACAGTGCCACAACATAAGATACAGATGAAAAATGCTGCCATGTGATTTCCTCCATCACCGAAGGTGGATGGAGGTTATGTTTTCACTCCTGTCTGGCTGTTTGTCTGTCTGTTTGTCTGTCTATTTGTCTGTTTGTGAACAAAATATCTCAAAAAGATGTGGATGGATTCGGACGAAATTTGGTGGACATGGTTGAGTATGCGACAAGGAAGAATTGATTCAATTTTGGTGACGATCCAGATCCGGATCAGGGAGGGTTTTAAGTGATTCTTCAACATTGAGAGGTAGGACAAAAAACGATATATAGCTCGATATCTCAAAAAGATGTGGATGGATTCGGACGAAACTTGGTGGACAGGTTGAGTGTGTGACATGGAAGAATTCATCCGATTTTGGTGAAGATTCGAATCCGGATTCAGATCAGAATTTTAAAAAGTGATTCTTCACTATGATATACAGTGATATACGTACACTGTATATAACAACAACAACAACAACATGCATTTTAAAGGCCATTTTCCCTGCCAGAGCGGGGGTTAGCCTTGCAGTCCCCATGACAATCTTCTCCATTTTGCCCTATTTTCTGCATCTCTCCTTGTTAACCCCCTTGCCCACATTTCTTCTTCCACCATCTTTAGCCAAGTCTTTCTCGGTCTTCCCCGTCTTCTACTTCCTTCTACATTCATTTCCATCACTCTTCTCAACCAGTCACTTTCATCCTTCCTCAACACATGACCAAACCATCTCAACCTGTTCCTCTTCACAGCATCAATCACAGGCTCTATTCCCATCATCTTTCGCAATTCATCATTTGTCTTCCTCTCTCTCAACGATACTCCGCACATCCGTCGAACCATTCGCATTTCCACCCTTTCCAACCTTCGTTGCTGCTCTACGTTCATTACCCATGTCTCGCTCCCATAAATCATAACACTTCTCACACATGCAGCATACACCTTTCCCTTCAGCTTCAACGACACTCCCCTCATCATCAGCACGCCACTCAATTCCCGAAACTTCTTCCATGCACATCTCACTCGAGCAACCGTTGCCGAGTCTGATCCACCTTCTCCATTCAGCATGTCTCCGAGGTAGCAAAATGTTTTCACACCTTCCAGCTTCACGCCGTCTCCAAGATCCAACTCAACATTTCCTCCATCTGCAGCTCCCTCTGTGCACACCTTACATTTGAATGTAGCTGCCACACTGGTTAATGACCCTCTCAGACCACTACATTTTTGATGAACCCACTCAGCGCACATTGTACACTGAATGGAGTTCACTCCGACACCCTTCCTACACACAGCACAGGGCCACTTCCCAGTTCTTTCCACCTCACCACATGCTTTACCACTTGCCATCACCTTCGTCTTTCCGATATTCACCTTCAGACCTTTTGTCTCCATACATTCCTTCCACGTGTTCATCTTTTCCTTCAGTCCATCCATACTTTCCGCAATCAACACCAGATCATCTGCATACAACAACTCCCATGGTAAACCCTCCTTTACGTTCTGAGCCAGCACCTCCATCACAGCTACAAATAGTAGTGGACTTAGTACCGACGCCTGATGCACTCCCACCTTCACCTCAAACTCACCACTGTTCCCGTCCTTCGTCCTTACAGCTGTGCGCGCTCTTTTGTACATTGCCATCACTACTCTGATCAACCATTCCTCTACTCCTAACTTCCTCAATGCCCATGTCAATACTTTGCGTGGAACCCGATCAAATGCTTTCTCCAGATCAACAAACCCAAGAAACAACTTCTTCCTCTTCTCCATGTACTTCTCCTGCAACTGCCTCACAATGAAAAGCACGTCTGTCGTTCCTCTTCCTGGCATAAATCCAAACTGCATTTCGTCGATCTTCACTTTCTTCCTTATCCTCCTCTCCAACACCCTTTCCAATACCTTCATTCCATGCTCCAATAACTTTATCGCTCGGTACGAGCTACACTCCAGAGGGTCACCTTTCCCCTTGTATAGAGGGACGAGGGTACTCAGTTCCCAATCCACTGGAATGCGGCCTTCTTTCACCGCCAGATTACAGATCTCTGTCATTCTCTTCACACCCCAACTTCCTGCTGCCTTCAACATATCTCCCACAACTCCCGTCGGCCCTCCCGCTTTTCGACCCTTCATTGCTTTTATCGCTTCCTCAACTTCCTTCTCAGTTATCTTCTCTGCCGGTCCTAAAACTGGGTTACTCTCTATGTTGCCATCCCATTCATTCTCTGTATTCAACAGTATTTCCATATATCTTTTCCATCTTCCTTTAATTCCATCTGGGTCGACAACGATTTGTCCCACTTCATCCTTCAAGCAACTCACCCCCATCACATCACACCTCTCTTTCGCTATCTGCTTTGCAATCCTGAATACTGCTTTCTGACCCTCTTCCGAATCCAAGCGTTCTCCGAACATTTTCCTACATGCCTCCTGCGCCTTTGCTACCTCTTTCTTTGCAGCCTTCCTGGCTGCCTTATAACTTTCATGCTCTGCTGTTTCTGCTCCCGTACCCTTCGCCTTCTGCCACTCCTTGAACTTCTTCCTCTTCTCGTCAAGCCTCTTTCCAACTTCATCATCCCACCACCATGTTTCCGAGTGCCTCGGTGGTCCTTTTGTCCATCCACATACCTCACCAACGGCTCCCAACAGACTAGCTTTCATTGACATCCAACCACTTTCAAGCTCAACCACATCATCCTCGACCCAACTCAGCCTCTCTTTTAATGCCTCGCTTACTGTCACCTCTTTCAACCTCCACACCTTCATTCTCGGTTGGTACTTCACCCGCCGAGCTCTCCTCGCACCTTTCACCCTTACGTCGCAGACAACCAAGTGGTGCTGTGAAACAGCCTCCTCCCCCAGGATCACCTTTGTGTCTCGGAGGTGCCCCCTATCTCGCCTACGCACCATCAGGTAGTCAACGGTTGTCGTCGACCCACCTGACGTGTATGTAACAAGCTTATTATCCTCTTTCTGGAACTGAGTATTACAAATCAACAAATCAGCTCCATCAGCAAACTCCAAAATCCTTTCACCTTCTCCATTTCTCACACCATATCCGTAACCCCCATGAACTCCGTCAAAACCATCCATACTCCTTCCCACGTGTCCATTTAGGTCTCCTACTACCACAACAACTTCCTCATCTTTCACGTTTTCCATCAGCTTCTCTATCGCACACCAGAACTTGTCCTTCTCTTCATCGCTTCGACCAACCTGCGGAGCATATCCCGAGATGACGTTCACCAAGAGCTTTCCAATCATCATTTTCTCCATCATCAACCTATCACTCACTCTAGTCACACTCACCACACTGTCTACAAACTCCTCAGAAAACAGGACACCAACACCATTCACGCCCTCCAGGCACCCTTGCCACACAAACTTGTATTTCTGTCCCTGCCGACCCTTCACCATTCTCACACCACTTCCCTTCCATCTCGTCTCTTGCACACAACATATGTCCACTCTTCTTCTGACCAATACTTTCACCACTTCTCCTGATCTCCCTGTCATTGTCCCTACATTCCATGTCCCAAACCTCAGAAACCGATCTCCACTTCGGGCTGTACCCTGCCCACATGTAGTTGTAATTGTCATGGTTCTCTTTTTGAGGCAATGTTTTTATGGCCGGATGCCCTTCCTGACGCCAACCCTCTTAGTCGTCTCTTACGACACCCAGGGATACGGCGTACCTATTTTTATCCAGGGTACACACTGGGAAACGTTTAAAACATGGAAATTCTGGGGGGTGGGGGCGGGGGGGGGGGAGCGGCGTCAGCATCACGGCTGCGGTTTAAACATATTTAAATAATATTTAAACAAAACCATGAAAACAATCTGGGAAAAGTCTCTTAAGTGAGAACGTGGATTTGAGAAAGCAGGAGCAGAGGTGAAAGAAAAACGAGATATAGGGGGCGGGGCACAAGTCGAGACGAGGAGGCCGCACGAGACACCAGGCCGCACCAGGCGCACGAGGCGTGAACAAAGAAACGACTAATTACACACAAATTTGCAACAACTACAAAACCAAAACCAAATAGAAACACACAATAACACATACACAACAAAATACGCAGCGGAAATTTGACAAAGAAATGAACGGGAAAACACTCAAACTTTGATGCCTTGGAGAGATCGAAGCAAGCCCCGTCGCTCGAGGGACCGGAAGCTATCACACTCTGTGATATGAGCTTCTTCTTCCTCTTTACATTCGGTCGCTTTAGAGGTTTCCATATTGAATATCTGTGGCGCGATTTTGGCCAACGTCCAGGAATCGGGTTAGTCGGGGTAACTGTTAGGGCCGCGGCGCCATCCGCTCGGCAAAACAACATCCTATCCGCGGTCCATAACAATTGGTCAAAAATGATATACAGTATTGCATGATGTTTTAAAAAAGTTTTTTTTTTGTATACAAGATCGAGGCTCGTGTAAGAGCTAACATTGATCACAAAAAGACAAACTGACACATGAAACATAAAACATATGGCAAAGGGAGCAGGAGACAAGATGGAGAGCAGGGACGGGACATCAGGAGATCTGTGGGAGGGAGAGGGCTTGGGGAGAGGAGGCATGGGAAGAGATAAGTTCCCGAGGGATAAGGGATAAGTGGGAGAGGTAAAAAAATAACACATGGACCAAACTTGGTGGATGAGTTGGTTAGGCAACAAGAACAAGCTGATTAGATTTTGGTCCGAATCCAGATCCGGCCTATCAGTGGGATACAAAACATAAACTGTTGAGCCTGGCGGAGGGATGCGCTCTACCGAGTGTGGTTCTAGTTTATGTATGTGTATTGGGTTCTACACACTCCATACACACCATATAACCAGGTATGAGTTGATTAATTTGTGGGTATGATGAGATTTATATATGTCTCTCACTCTCCTTCCAAAGCATGTGGGGCTCATCTGTGAAATGCAAGTTGGTTTGCAGGATTGCTCTGCGGGGATGAAAGTCTCTGTTGGAGATTCAGAAGCTGCCAGAGGCGAAAACAGAGGTTTTGTTTTTCAAAAGGTGATACGAAAGTTTTGTCTTTCTCGCAGCCTTTAAAAATAAAATAAAATTTAAAATCATTTTGCAAAAACATGCCTCCATCAAATCCACCTGCACCCTTCTGCCATTCCTTTTGTTTCCCTGCCTTTTCTCTTTTCCTTCTCCCTATTGTTACATATTTAGGTGAATGTATGTAAATTACCATGCAGGTCTTTGCTTCCGGGTGTAGTATATTAAGTTGTTGTGTAGTTGTTGTGGTTGGAGGGTCAGGAGCCCTTCTGAAAGAGTGGCAGGAAACGGAAGTGGCCGGAAGCGGAAGTGAGAAAAAGGGAGGAAAAAGACACGAGGGAAAGGAAGGTTTTTCTTCTTCCTCGCCCCGCGACGACGAGAAGGTGGAATCGACCTTACGCTGCGCGGAAAACGCGCCGTTGCGAAACGTCTGGCGAGAGGAGTTACCTGGGCGGTAAATACCTTTTGACACGTCCAGTCACCGTGAGTTCGTGCACGAAACCAAGCGTCCGGGACAGTTTGCCCCGTCTACAAAGACGCGTACGGGTCCGCACGTTGGGCCTCGCTCGCGTCGGAAGCCGCGCTGGGTTTTGCCCCGTCTACAAAGACGCGTACGGGTCCGCACTTGGGGCCTCGCGCACGTTGGACGCCGCGCTGGGTTTGCCCCGTGGCTTGGCAAGGAGGTGCGCTGCAGCCGCGGCCCCAGTCCGAGACGGCACGTTTAGAGCACGTCCGCCCGGGGCTCGTTCAACCGCCCGTGTGCGGAGAGGAGAGACATTGACCACGGAGGGAGTCAGGAGTGGGGCTCACGTGAGGAATGTATAAGATTAAGATGGCCATCTTAGAGTTTGTGTAGATGAGTTCACATGGTTGTAATATTGATTGTGCCTGGTTGTGTATTGTTGATTGCTCGGGGAAAATCTCCGTGGTTGTGTCTTTGAAAGTGTTTGGTATCATTACCATTGGAAATATATACTTGCACATCAGTTGTCGCCTGGGTGAAATTCCTATGGATTGCGTGGCGAATGCGCCTATATAATACTATTTGCTGGCGAAGGTCCTCTCACGGTCCGGGGGTCACCGAGACCTGGTATGCACTGAGGGGACCACGTAACAGAATTGGGGGCTCGTCCAAATTACGATTTGCGGTTTCGCAATTGGGTCTACGTCCGGGATCTAAAAGTGTATAAAATAATAAAATAATAATATTTTTGGTAATTAAAATTTATTAATTAATTATTAATTGGTAATATTTTTTTTTGAGAAATTGGGGAAAGTCTTGGGGTGAAGGTTAACAGGTGTTAACGATAGGCACCATGGCGTTTGTGGCACAGAACTTTGGGGTAACCCCGAGTGAGGCACAGTTCCGAGCGTTGCTAAAGTCGGATCTCTTGAAATTGGCCAAACATTTTAACTTGGAGGTCCGAACTAATTTGAGGAAGGCAGAGTTGCAGGCCACGGTGATACAATCTATGGTGGGATTAGGAACATGGGACGAGTTAGCCTGGGAGTGGCTACCCGAAGAACCAGAAGACGTTGAGCTCCGGAAACTGGAGTTGCAATTACGGAGCCAGGAACGGATAAAAGAAGAGGAAAGGAAAGCAGAAAAGGAAAGAGCAGAAGAAGAAAGGAAAGCAGAAGAGAGAAGAGAAGAGAAACAAGCACAAGAAAGGAGAGTGGAACGAGAACTCCAGGAAAGGTTAGCAGAAGAAGAAAGGAAAGCAGAAAAGGAAAGAGCAGAAGAAGAAAGGAAAGCAGAAAAAGAAAGAGCAGAAGAAGAAAGGAAAGCAGAAAAGGAAAGAGCAGAAGAAGAAAGGAAAGCAGAAAAGGAAAGAGCAGAAGAGGAAAGGAAAGCAGAAGAGAGGAGAGAAGAGAAACAAGCAGAGGAAAGGAGAGTGGAAAGAGAACTCCAGGAAAGAAGAGAAAAGGAACAAGCAGAGGAAAGGAGAGCTGCAAGGGACCTCGAAGCAGAGGAGAGAAAAGCGGAAAGGGAATTAAAGGAACGTGACATGCAGCTTCAGCAAGAAATCAAATTCAAGGAGCTGGAGTTAATGAGAGAACGGGGAGAGGCACCACCCTTGCTGACGGGGTCGACACCTAACCAGAAAACCTGGGATGTGGGCAGACATGTGAGGCTGGTTCCACCGTTCAGTGAAAAAGAAGTCGCGAAATTTTTTCCACACTTTGAGAAAGTGGCTCGACAATTAAACTGGCCGGAGGAGGCATGGACCATACTCGTGCAAAGTGTGCTGGTGGGGAAAGCTCAGGAAATTTATTCGGCGCTACCAATGGACCAATGTGCAGATTATGAGGTACTGAAGAAGCACATCCTCAAAGCCTATGAGTTGGTTCCGGAAGCTTACAGGCAAAAATTCAGGAATGCCAGGAAGAGGGAGAGTGAGACCCATGTGGAGTTTGCCAGAGTGAAAGAAAACATGTTTGATCGGTGGTGTGAGTCAAAAGGAGTCGGGAAAGACTTCGAGACATTGCGGGACTTGATCCTGGTGGAGGAATTCCAGCAGTGTGTCCACGAGGACATCAAAGTGTACCTGCAGGAAAAGAAGGTACCAAAGTTGTGGGACGCAGCCACCATGGCAGATGATTATGCCTTAACCCACCGAATAGGGGTCCACGAACCTAACTCCTCGCCTAGATCTCCGCAGGGGAGGTGGGGAACAGCAGGTGCGGAGAACGACCATACATGGCGGCGGCCTCGAGATGATTATGGGGACAACTATGATACCCCACCGGTTCGAAATCAGAGGGATGCGGGCCCAAGACAAACTTATAGTTCGGGGGGCCCGAGGCAGACCCCGAGTTTTTCCTCCGGGCCTACTTGCGCGTTTTGCAAAAAACCTGGACACTTGATGTCCAGTTGTTACCTCATGAAAAGGGACAACCCAGAGCGGAGTCCGACTATTACAACTCCGAATGCGATGGCTAGCGTAAGAAATCGCCATCAAGAGGGTTACCAACCATTTATTTCCGAGGGGTTTGTGTCACTGGATGGAGCCTCGACTAACCGGAGACCGGTTAGGATATTGAGAGACACAGGGGCCCATCAATCTTTAATGCTTGAAGGCATTTTGCCATGGTCCGAGGAGACGGCAACGAGGGATAGTGTTCGTTTACAGGGGATCGGGGGCGGTGTTAGTGCTCCCCTTCAGGTCATCCAGTTGGAGTCCGATTTGGTGTCAGGACCGGTCACCGTCGGTTTACAAGCCACGTTTCCTGTAGAGGGTGTATCTGTGGTTCTCGGGAATGATTTGGCCGGGGGTCAAGTTTATGGTAACCTGAGGGTTGATAAAGAGCCCAGCAGGGAAAATAACACCACACCAGCTCGGGATGGTGACAAAAGTGCCAAGTTATTTGTAGGGGGACTGAACTTCAAAACAGAGGAAGAAGTTCTGACCTCTGTCTTCAACAGATATGGGCCGCTGGTGGAAGTGCGGTTGGTAAGAGACTGGGAAACGCAACAGTCAAGAGGGTTCGGCTTTGTCACGTTTGCCAGCACAAAAGACGCCAGAGAGGCAGAGAAGAATTGGAATGGCAAGGATTTGGAGGGTCGGACCATAACAGTAGGGAAGGCATTTCGTAGGCGTCGAGAGGTCTACAGGAGAGGACAACTGGGCGGTAGTTTTGGTGGTGGCCGCAGTCAATATTATTATGGAGGCTCCCTGAGTTACGGCCGCTCCCGAAGGAAGAATTGGCAAAGTAGTGGCCGAGAAGAAGACCGGTATTCAGGGGACTACAGGGACCAGTGGTCCCACCCTAATTATTAGGGACGTTCTGAGAAGTTGAAGCACTGAAGGCGGCGGAGCCGCCGAGCCAAGATTCCTACACGAATTAACCGTGAACGCCGTTCCTAAAGGCGTCCATGTAGTGAACTTTCCTGCACGGACTAACCGTGAACTCCACGTTCCTCAAGGCGCCCATGTAGAGAACTTTCCTGCACGGACTAACCGTGAACTCCACGTTCCTCAAGGCGCCCATGTAGAGAACTTTCCTGCACGGACTAACCGTGAACTCCGCGTTCCTAAAGGCATCCATGTAGTGAATACTCGGCTTGGCCTCCCGGAAAAGTGCTATCGAGTGGCTTAACTGGCTTTATTTTTAAGTGATAACTGTGCCCGGGGGGAACTGATAATGTGGGGGGGTTGAGTTATCTGGTTGTTTCTCCAAATTGGCCGGCAAAGAAAGTTTTCGCTGGGTTCAAACTTTCTTTCTTGAAGGGGGGGAGTGTTACATATTTAGGTGAATGTATGTAAATTACCATGCAGGTCTTTGCTTCCGGGTGTAGTATATTAAGTTGTTGTGTAGTTGTTGTGGTTGGAGGGTCAGGAGCCCTTCTGAAAGAGTGGCAGGAAACGGAAGTGGCCGGAAGCGGAAGTGAGAAAAAGGGAGGAAAAAGACACGAGGGAAAGGAAGGTTTTTCTTCTTCCTCGCCCCGCGACGACGAGAAGGTGGAATCGACCTTACGCTGCGCGGAAAACGCGCCGTTGCGAAACGTCTGGCGAGAGGAGTTACCTGGGCGGTAAATACCTTTTGACACGTCCAGTCACCGTGAGTTCGTGCACGAAACCAAGCGTCCGGGACAGTTTGCCCCGTCTACAAAGACGCGTACGGGTCCGCACGTTGGGCCTCGCTCGCGTCGGAAGCCGCGCTGGGTTTTGCCCCGTCTACAAAGACGCGTACGGGTCCGCACTTGGGGCCTCGCGCACGTTGGACGCCGCGCTGGGTTTGCCCCGTGGCTTGGCAAGGAGGTGCGCTGCAGCCGCGGCCCCAGTCCGAGACGGCACGTTTAGAGCACGTCCGCCCGGGGCTCGTTCAACCGCCCGTGTGCGGAGAGGAGAGACATTGACCACGGAGGGAGTCAGGAGTGGGGCTCACGTGAGGAATGTATAAGATTAAGATGGCCATCTTAGAGTTTGTGTAGATGAGTTCACATGGTTGTAATATTGATTGTGCCTGGTTGTGTATTGTTGATTGCTCGGGGAAAATCTCCGTGGTTGTGTCTTTGAAAGTGTTTGGTATCATTACCATTGGAAATATATACTTGCACATCAGTTGTCGCCTGGGTGAAATTCCTATGGATTGCGTGGCGAATGCGCCTATATAATACTATTTGCTGGCGAAGGTCCTCTCACGGTCCGGGGGTCACCGAGACCTGGTATGCACTGAGGGGACCACGTAACACTATGTTTCTCCCAACTCTCACCCTCTCCCCTCCCCCCCCACCCCCCCCCCCCCCCCCCCACCACCTTTGCTTTCCTGCTCGAGAAGTATATTAAGGCTTGGAAAGTGTGCCATACTTCGTCCCAGTTAAAGTCAAAACGTCAGACCTCTGAGCCCAAGTTCTCAAAAAAAAAAATCCCCAATTCGTTGTGCTTTAGTGGTTTTCGCTATTTTCAGATATCCATGTTGGAACCCATCTGTGGATCGGTCCCATCGGCGATGGGACCGATCCACAGATGGGTTCCAACATCCATACTTTTTAACATACCCCGACATTGAGTTTGTTTTCGGGCAGATCTGATTTCAACTTTATACTGTATATGTTTTTAAACAAGCATCGTTTACTTATGGGAGAGCTTTACAAATATCATATCTAAGACAAGGGAATTAGTTGACATTGGTGAACTTTTACGTGAATTTCAATGAGATTGGGAGAGAGTGGACAAATGGATATTGTGTGTGGGATTTGAACGTATGGGATCCCATGGCAGCATGATTAGTTAATTGTGCTCAGATAGGAACTCCAAACAACACAACCCAAAATTAAATTGCCACGTTTGAAGTTTCAAAGTGATTAAGATAAAGCGAATTATTGTTAACTACAAGGTTTGGTAATTCTGTGTTCAGTCGTGAGAAAAGGAGATTGTTATGTAATAGAAAATTAATTGATTAACATCAGCTGCACGGGTGCTCTGCCATTGGCGCATCAACGGAGGAGAATGATGAGCGAATGAAAGAAGAGTGGTAGATTGATGACGCATCTTGATGAATCTCCTTCGTGGGTGCACTGGGTAAAGACCTCATTTACTGTACCAACTTGAGATCCAAGCAA